>NW_026250460.1:0-59244 GCF_024521635.1 Tricharina praecox
CGCGTGGTCCTCTAGTGGTTCCTATATAACAGGCTTCTTCCCTGTCCCGATCGAAAGACTACCGGGTCCTGTCGGTTCCATGCGTCTTCGGGAATCTAGACGTACGAAGTAAAAGCAAAACCCGGACCCCTCGCACGCGCGTAGCGTCCCCACTCGCCGGCCGATAAGAAGAACCTTCTCTCCTCCAGCTTTCGCTGGAACCCATACGTGTTATAACCTTCGCTCGAACCTCTTCTTCCTGCAGTACCCCCTCCGCTCTGCTCGAAGACCGACTTCGACTGCCTCCTCGCACCCAAACGCAAAGATGGGCTCCCTTTCCGATCCGCTGCGGGTGCGCTCGTGTATGTCACGTATGCGGTCTTCCTGTGAGTACTTCCTACCATCCTGTCACGTCCGTCCAGCGAAGCCGGGGCGCGTTGCTAACTGGCGTCTTCGCAGTGTGATGGGCTGTTACATCGCCTGGCGGTATCGCGGGCAGTCGAAATCCGAGTTCCTGCACTCCAACCGCACACAAACTGGTTTGAATCCTGCTGCTACTGCACTTTCCTTTCTGCGAAAGTAGGATTGCATTGCTGACTGGAGTCATTCGCAGCGGTCCCTTTGGCACTCAACTTCGTCGCTTCCGGTGAGTGCTATCAATATGCTACACGATAGCGGCAACACGTACGGCACACCCTACCGTATACACAGTGCACCCATGAGTCAAGTCTGTGACGAGGTTCGTATTAAACTTTTGATGCTGTCTCTCCCGAACACGGTTTTCGGAGGGGCGGCTGTGGTTTCACTACGGGCGCTTGGGGGATGAAGCAGACTGCTCCTCGGCCATCTCGTGAGAGAAGGCCAGGCTACATCTTTGGAAACCCTCAGGCTGAGATTGTACCGTCCACCCGAACAAGTTAAGACTTGCGTGGGAAACGTGTTGCCGCTTTGCGCCCCTCCTCCCTTCCCCCCGTGAATCTTCCTCGTGGCTGTGAGCCGGTGTATTGACGCGAATGATAGCCATGGGTTCCTCGATCCTTTTCTCGTACCCCGAGATCGCGACTATTGCCGGTGTCCAGGGCTCCATCACTTATGCGGCTTGCTCGGCGCTGCCGTTGATGATCTTCCCCGTCCTGGCGCCCATCATCAGAAGGAAGCTGCCCGAGGGCTTCATCTTGACCATGTGGGTCCGTGAACGGTTCGGCGTGGTTGCAAGCTTGTATCTCAGCTTCTTGACGTGAGTGTTCCGAGGTGTTGGTTGATGGCGGGCCGAGGGTCGCTATTCTAGACGGCCGACCTTGGCCGCTGGTCGGGTTTGGCGATAAGATCTCCGGAAGACGGGCTGATTTGTATAGTGTCGCGACGATGTTCTTGTACATGGTTGCCGAATTGTCCGCCCTGGGACAGGTCATCGAGACATTGACTGGGCTCAAGGGACTTCCAGTGATCATTGTGGAGGTGGTTGTGACCACCATTTATACCGGTATGAATACCATTCACAATCGCATGTAGCGGGTGCTGACATCGCACGCAGCTCTGGGAGGGTTCAAGGTCTCCTTTATCACAGACAACATCCAAGGAGCCATGATCGGTCTCCTGATCATCATTTGCGCGATTGCCGTCGGCACCTCGGTGACCATCGACACCGCCTTGATCGCCCCTTCCGGCCTGCTCGAGCAGAGCAAACTCGGCTACCAGCTGATCTTCATCCTCCTGATTGGAATCGTCTTCAGCGACATGTTCCTGTCGAACTTTTGGATGCGCGCCTTCGCCTCCAAGACGGATAAGGACCTGTGGATCGGCTGCGGCCTCGCTTCGCTTGCGGTCTTCATCATCCTGCTCCTCGTCAGCTCGACCGGATTCATCGCCGCCTGGGCGGGTGTCTGGACCCCGGATGTGTACGGAGGACTGGCGTTCTTCTTACTGCTGGGGAAGTTGCCTGCGTGGGTTGTAGGCTTCGTCGTGGTCATGGTCGTAGCGCTCAGCGTGCCGGTACGCCCACGTTCCAATCATTCCATGCTCTTGCTGACCCCTGCAGTCTTCGACTCCCTCCAATCCGCCATGGTCTCGACGATATCCAACGATGTTTTCCGCAGCAAGCTACCCTTCATCTACATCCGTGTCCTTGTGGCACTGATCACGATCCCGGTCATCATAATCGCCGTCAAGAAGCCCAGCATCCTGCAGATCTTCCTGATCTCCAACATCGTCGCGACCGCCACCCTCCCGTCGATCCTTCTCGGGCTCAGCGAGCGATTCTACTTCCTCAACGGCTTCGACGTCATCTGCGGCGGCCTGGGCGGAATGCTTAGCGTGTTCATCTTCGGCTCGATCTATTACGGAGATGCGCACCAGGGTGCGGAGCTGATGATCCTGAAGAAGGGACTGTATGGGGATGACTGGAGCGCTTTCGGTTCGTACTCCCCTGAATGAGGCGGGAATGAGGCGGGAATTGAACTGAACTGAGCTGACATGGTGGAAATAGGTGTTTTCCTGGTCGCGCCTCTCGGATCGTTGATCTTCCTCACTTTGGCGTATGGCCTCAGGCTTTCCGCAACTTGGGTCTTCTGCAAAGCCACCGGCCGCCCGTTCCGCGCCCTCGACCGCCCGGTGGGGCCTCCGCCAGACGCGAAGATTTAGGAGGCGGTGCGTTCCTGCCGGAGACGACGATGGGGATGGCGGGGGCAGTTGCGTGAAGGAGGACTTTTGATATGAGTTGATGCGGTTGATGTGGTGGAAAAGATGTACTACTTGTCATATGGGACCTAATTTATCTGTGAATGCTTAAGAGGCGATTTTTTCCATAGCCTACTGGATGAAATTGAGAGCCATGTTTGAGATTGCCCCGAGTGCATTGCAGTCGTCCGCTACATCCGTGGTTCTCCGCTGCAGCACGCCCGTTACGAACAGCTACAGCGACGGCTTTCATCTGTGACCTACGACTGCACCAAAATCGTCCCCAACCCTCCTTCTGCCCGTCGATTCCTATCCCCACCACTGTCCCTCTCCCTCTTCCAATCCGTCAATCTACTCGAACTTCCATCACTTCCATTACTACCAGCTATATCTCTACATCACTACATCTCTACATCTCCGAACACCGACACCCGCTTCCACAAAGCCGTACACACCCTCCATCACACCGTGATCCGTACCCACCACCGGCCTTTGTCAAAGCACTATCGAGTTCCCTCCTCGTCCACCTCGACTCTTCCTCACCACTGTAGTTTCTGCTCCACGGCAATATATACACTCAATCTCTTCATCTGACCACTCATTCACCGCACGAGCAAGTCCCCAGTACTCTCCAGTAATCTCCAGTATCCAAGCTGCTAACTGACTCCCTGCTCTCCCCAGTCCTCCTACGGCTCGACTCTCTGCTCCACCACCGTAACCTCTGCTCCAAAGCAATCTTCACTCCACCTCTTCATCTTACCACTCAATTACCGCTCGTAAGTCCCCAGCACTCCCCAATATTCCAGCCGTGAACTGACTGTCCTGTCCTCCGCAGTCCTCCTCCTCCACCACTACCACTACCAGCAACAGCAGCACAACATCAACAGTAATGATCACCCCCTTCCGGCGCCCCTCCACCTCGGACTGGCCTCGGGAATCTGCATCCGGACCCGCACCCCATCCGCACCCGCCCCGGAAGCAGCCCCAGCCTCACCCCCAGCCTCACCCCCAGCCTCACCCCCAGCCTCACTCCCAGCCTCACCCCCGGCCGCCCCTACCACCGCCACCGCCGCCGCCGCCGCAACATCGCGGCTGCCGTACCTCCCCATCCCCCAGCGGCCCTCATCTCTCACCAGCCGCCCCAACCGTCCGATCCAGTCCCCCGGCCCGCCCCCCACCACGCCGATCTCGCCATCGCCCGTCTCGCTCGGCCCTGTGCCCGACGAGAATGATAACGCGGACGTGCCGCATCTGGATCTGGATGATATCGGCCCGTGGATTGATGATGTGCAGGATACAGGGATAATAATGGGATGGATTGGGGGAACGACTGGGGGGAATGGGAATGGCCGGTCTTATGGGCGGCAGTAGGCTCCGTGCAGTACTGCTGCTCACATGGGGTCGACGTGGTGGGGTGGGTTTGGGGGTGGGGTTGGGTTGGGGTGGGTGAACGTTGGCTGGTTTGCTTGCTGAGTTTTGGATGGGTGCCGGCGGCTGTGTTGGGCGCGAACCAAGTGGGCGGGTTGGGCGTTCCCCGGAGTGAGGAGTTTGTGGGGGTGTGGCAAGCCGCGAGGTCCAGGCCCCCAGAAGGACTTGGACGAGGAAAGCTGGACGAGTTGGTCGTAGAGGAGAGGCGGCCGCGGTTGTGGATGATGATGGCCTGGATTGAGGCGTGAGATCATGGCTTGCTTGGTCGTGAGTGGGCTGAGGAAAAGAACAAGTGCGGTTGCAGCGTTGCTTGCTTGCTCGTGGGTGAATGGGATTGGAAGGCGCCAGGGTGGGTTGCGCTTGTTTGCTCGTGGGTAATGGGATCGGAAGAAGAAAGAAAAACGAAAAAAAATACGCGCTTGATTTGATGGGATGTTTGTTTCCCCCTCTGGAAAAAGGTTGGGGGTCTGCCTGCTGTACTGCTATACTGGATGGATTCTGCCAAGTATCTTTTTCCTGGACGGGCTTAATGCGAAGTGGATTGAAAGCAATGTGGATCGTTTTGAGCGAAGTGGATCGTACAGTTGATGCGCGGAATTGGGGAGCGGATGTAGTTTTATGAAATTAGGTATCGCTTCTCGTCACGATGAACTCAGTTCTGTGGATCATTGAGACTCGTGAGTGCTGGTTTAACTGTTATTGCTTAGGAAATGGTAGAGGTGGACATGGCGATTTGCTTGTATTCTTAATAGCGATGCTACACGCAATTCAACATGTTGTGTAGCTCGTGGGTCTCTCCGTGTGTATATATGCATACCTCTGTTCCAAGAGGGCAGACGATTCGGTTCTGAACGACTGGGACGGTCCGCCGAATGATAGTCTTAGACTATCACTCGGCATTCGATGCTGAAGGTTTGTTGGAATTGAGAGAAGAGCTTGTCTTGATTGACGTCTTGATACGAGAAAGATGAGAAAGAACACTGCTTATAAAGGAAAAGAGCTCTTGTAGGCAACGAGGAAGCCGGGCCTCAGGCAGAGGATGCGGCGATTGCCGTCGCCGGACTGGAGTCTGGGTTGGAAGCTTGAAGGCTTAAAGAGGCTGACGGTGATGAGAAGCTATGGACAATGCTAAGCAACTACGAAGAAAATGAGCGCAGTATGCAAAAGGACAGTGGCAAGTAGCAGTGACACCGGAACAGGCAATAAGACGCATAATATCAACATTGTTGTTGAGTTATCACTCGCCGGTTTTCTTCGGGCCGATGAAGACGTAGCCGTGAAAGACGTAGCTAGCGAGGGGTTGGAACGAGCGCCGAGGAAGCAGTATGAAAGAGCGGCGGAGAGCGTCACGGGCAGGACGGGGTGTCGAAGTTGGGGAACGGGGGGATTATGGCATGTCCTGACGACTTGCCCTGGTGGGGGAGCCACCAGCCTCAGCGGACTGATCGAGGTCGAATTGGACAGTGGACGGGAACCGGTGGGCGAATACCGCCACAGTCTGTATAGGTCGCAAGTACTATAATCAACGATTAAACGAAAAAGCCACAGAAATATATGACCGAAATCTCAAGGCTCGAAATGCCTATCGATGGGTGCTGGGTGATAGGTGATGAATTGTTGTGGTCGATAACCGATCCAACGATCCCATGCACCGGTATCAACGTTGCTGGTTAGAGCACCAGTATTCCTCAATCCCGAGTATTTGCACATCCGCTCTCCGCTCTCCGATCTGTGAGCGGCGAGCGGCGAGGGAGGGAGAGCGGAAGGGAGAGCGGGAGGATAAGCGAGAAACTTCAAACAAGGGACGCAAAGCCGATGTAGCGAATCCTTCATGCCATTCCCGTGGGCTTCAAGCTTGAGTGAACAGGATTGGACTGGATGTACTGAAATTGCGGCGAACAGTGAAGCGGAAACAGAACCGGAAACGAATACGAGACCGAAATGTCTCAGCCACGATAGAGCCACGATGTGGCTTGTGAAGCGGCGGCAGGTGGTGGCTGGTGCTCGCAAGGTCGTTATTTCCTCGGTCTGACTCTGAATGAATAAACTCGGTATTGATTGTACAGACCAGATCGATCATTTTGAGTGTTATCGTGAACGGGAGTCCAGGAATCGAAGCCTGAAACAGAATGGCGAAGCAGACAGTGGTACAGCGCTGTGCCGCCACGCGCAGGTCAGTTAGATGCAGGGCAGCCACACAAACAACTCTCAGGAACTCGTCAGCTCGCCGGTTCGGTGAGGCCATTCTACCACTTCCAATAAACAACGCCAAATATCTTTCCAAGAACCAAACAAACCATCAAGGAACACAATCAATGACGCATCGCATCCTCCGATCACGGCGATCCTGTCGCTCATCTGGTCATGTTTCCTCACCGACGGTCCGGGAAGCCCCATGCAAGCCGGGCAGGTGCGGTGTCAGCCAGGACAGGAGATGGCATGATATCAGTGCAGTGCAGTCAGCGAGCCGTGCCGCCTCGTCCTCGTCCTTGTCCGCCGATCACCACCACCACCGTTCCCTTCATGGTTCCCTTGCTTTACTCCCGCCATGACGCACACATCCATCCATCCATGCATTCATCCATCCATCCATCCATCCATCCATCCGCGCACGGGTCAGGTGAGGCCACTGACTATGAAGCATCGAATCTTCAATATCAAACATATCAAACATCTTTGCGCGTGTGCATTGGAAGCAAGCTTGCTTGCACGCATGATACTTACAAACCCCCCTCCTTCTTCTCCTTCTCGTCCTCCTCCTCCTCGTCCCTTCATTCTTTCGAACAAACAAAAAAGAAAGGAAAAGAGTACAGTGCAGAGTACACAGAATACACAGAATCGGACGGAAAAAAAGACGGGGACCATTTAGTGTGTCGATAATAATGTGCAGAGAAAACATCGTTCAGGTAAGGACAGACAGGCAGCAGGCAGCAACAGCAGCAGTAGTAGTACCGGTACGACAGAAGCGAAGTTTAGATAGATGAAACGCCCCCCAGACCCCAAATCCCGCAAGACAAGAAAATGAATACGAAAGGAAAGGAAAGGAAAAGAAGGTGGGGACGACTCATTTGTCGTCCGGTTTTGGCTCGAGGCTCGACTGTGGCGGAGGAGTCAGTCGATTAGTCAGTCAGTCAGTGGTGCGGTGGAAGAGGGGGTTGACTCACTTGATTTCCATTGTAGTACCGCCTCTCGGAATCTTCGTTTTGACTTCCCAGCGTCCTGACATTGCTCTCCGCTGTGCCCACGCGTCTTCCCTCACGCCGCGGCGGTGGCGGCGGTGGCTGCTCGACCGTCCTGGAGGCGAACGGTGCCAAGCTCCATACCGCATTCACAGCCCCGGAGATCATAGCATATGCGTTCGAAAGGACACCATGAACACCGTAGCCGCTCTTCGCCATCGACGAGTTATTGTATGCCTCCGCGATAGCCGACTGTGTGGGCACGAGCACGAGCGTGGCCGACCGCTTGAACAGGTGTGACAGGGTTTCACTCTCGTCCGAGATGGTCAGTGGCCGGTTGCGCGCGGGGCCGAGGATCTCCATGAAGTTGTAAGGACGGTCGCCGTCAGAACGGTTCTGTAGATCCTCCGTCAGCGGTGGTATCGATGGGGTCGTCCGAGAGCGAATACCTTCTCTATCCATGCCCTTACGTCCACGCCCAACGTAGCCTCCGGGGGGAAACGAAATTTAACGTTCGAGCCGTCCGTGAGACGGAACGATAAAGCCACGTCGCCCTTGCCGCTATCGCCGCTGCTCCCAGTGGCGACCACCACTTCTGGGAATCGTGGCCGGAGCTGTTCCGTGATCACGACACTCTCTCGTCGCTCCTTGTCACGGAGTCGGCGCTCGGCTTTGTCGTACTCGAGCAGCTGCAAGATGCGCTGTCTCTCGGCTTGCTCGGCTACCTTCTTGAGTCGTTGCTGCTCACCGAAACTTGGGCGAACGCTGCCGCGACGGCCGGAGGACATGGCTTCGGCGGCAGCACTTGCGGCCGCAGCATCGTTGGTAGCGACGGTGTTTGTGGTGGTAGGAGGAGCTGTGGGGCTGCTCGGATAGGACGCGGGGGTTCCTCGCGGAGACTCTGGGCGGTCAATTGAGTTTGCGATGTTTGTAGGAGTCGCGTTGTAATTGACGGCAGGAGGAGGCGACTGCGGGTAAGGTAGTTGTTGCTGTTGCACGTTGGCAATAGGTTGTACGGGTGCGGGTGCGGGTGCGGGGTACAGAGAGGGGCGCCTCTCCGCAATCCTGATGAGCGCGTTCTTGATGTTATGAATGAAATGTTCTCGCGAGACTCCGGCGAGCAGTGTGACGATGGTCGTACCGTCTCTACCACACATCAGCAATTGAGTCGTCGCGAGCGAAGGCTGCTCGTGGAGGAGTGCGTGCATACTTGATTATCAACAGGTTTGGCGTTTCGGCGATACCGGAGGCCTCGGCGAGGAGTTTGGCGTCGCGAGTTCCGGCTTCGAGTCGGAGGAGGATGACCTCGGCTCGCAGGAGTTCAAAGATCTACCACCAAACGAAGCCGAGGAAGTGTCAGTAAAAGGTAAACGCTCAGCGCTTTAGCGAAGCGCAGGAAGCGAGGCGTCGTGAAGCGAGCGAGGAAGCAAGTACCTCATCGTCGACCAGGTACTCCGATTCCCAGCGAGTGCTCTCCTCGCCGCCGTCCGTGACGAGGCAGACGAGGGGGAAGCATCGACGGAGCGACGTGGCTATGGCTTCTTCTGCCGTTCCGTGAAAGAAAGCGCTTGCGTTCGGGGGGTCTGTAGTCGCCATTCGTAGGGGAGAGCTGTTGGGGTGGGGGAAGGGGACGTGCGGATTGCGAGAGGAATGTAGAATGTAAGGGGGAGGGGCGGAGGCAGCGGCTAGGTATTTGGGAGCGGGTGTAGTTTGAAGTAGCGGGAGGGCGCAAGTCGGGGGAGGAAGTCGGTGCTGACTATATCGCCATCACGGAGGGGAGCGTTGAGGGTGGGGAGTGGTGGTGGAGGTTGGTGGTTGTGGTTGGTGGTTGGTGGTTGTAGCGGTGGATGTGGAGTTCGCGGATTGGGATCGCTTTGAGTGGTGGACGATGGATGGGGATGATGGGGTTCGGATAGGCTTACAGAGTTGGCTACTGCATAAAGCCGCGGCCGCACACCTGGCTTTATAACGACAACAACTAGCAGCGAAAGGGATAGCCGACGGATAAGTCATGAAGGCGCATCGTATGGAAGAAGTTATTTACTTTTTTGCTGTTATTCGAACGACGAACGAGCATCCGCCTCTCACTGCGCAACACAGCTCGGACACGGACGGGAATCAATGAATGGGAGAGAGGCGCAATTCAGCGACGGCGATGCACGGGAACTAGCGATGGTGACAGTGGGCGAGTCGAGCACGCACGGTGAGTTAGGTATAACTACTACTTATGCAAAACCCGCGTGCATGCAGTTCGGACAACGCAGAAGAAGAATGCGCACGGTGCGAGAGAGTGGCAAAGAGCGACACGACATGGGCAGAAGAAGAAGAAGGTGAAGCAGAAGATGATGACGAAGAACACTCGTCGCAGCGGATGTCTGCGCTACTCTGCGCTGCAGAATGCCATTGCACTCAGTCGGATTGGCCGGAGCTCGAGGAAGCAAAGAAGAAGCGGTGCAAGGCGCAGACCGAGGGCGCATCTCCATCTCTGAGGACATCACGGCCCAGCCACGGAACAGAACAGGGCGCGCAAGGGACGTCGAATCTGCCGGGTATGCGACCCACTCTGGACCGGAAACACGCGACGACGGACTGGCGAACAAGGGAAACAAGCAAGTGCTCCCGCCCGCCACTGTTTCAGCGCATCGCTCCGCACCGCCCCCACCAACGGCCCCCACCCGCTGTTTACGCACAGCCTCAGCACGTCCCGCTTAAACCATCGCGATCCGGCCGCTCGATAACATCACCCACAAACAAGCCGGTCGCGTTTCAATCCGGCAGCACCGTGCGGGAACGCGCGTGTTTCCTTCCCCTGAGCACCGTTGAACCCTTCAACCCACGTGGGAGCTTGCAAACGGATCCATCGCATCGAACGCGCAACGCTTCGGGGCCACGATGGCGACGGCGATTATATTTCGCCGCGTTATCCAACGAAACCACTTCTTCCCATCGACTCCGTATGCTCTCGATCTCAACTCACTTTGTAATGCTCTTTATTCGGCCGTAGAGATACACCACCACGCTCCATTGACATAAGTACTCCTCCAAACGCCTCATCAACCCCCACCATCCGTGAATCCCCAGACAACCACCTCATCCTCGCCAGTCCTCGCCAGTCCCCGCAGGCCGCAGGACGTGGGGCAGCCCGTTAGTCGTGATCCCGTCCGTGCTCTTGGTGCAGGAATGTCGATAACCGGTCGCGCCAAACATCCATCTCCTGACGAATCTGCAAGATCGCGCTCGCGCACGGTCATGATCGATTCGTTTGTTTGTTTGTGGGGGGACCCGTCGCAGCCGCCCGGCCGGCCGACCGACTCGCTCGCTTCGCCTCGCCGGAGCCCTATCCGATATCTATCATGACTATCACCATTAGCAAACCTCCGCATGTCGCCGATCTTCACGCGATGAAGTGAGACGATTGAAACTGAACGGCCACCCACCGCTGCTGCTCTTCATTCACACGCAATTTGGATTCTCATGGATAAATTTGTGTTTCATCTCGCGTGCCTTTTGCCTTTTGCCATCGTAGGACTGTCCGTAATCGCCGTCGATAAGCCCGTAGTCAAAGGTTTAGAGAGAGTGTGGTGATGCTGCAAGTCGTGCTTCCGTGACAACCGTCAAACGCGAGCTCCGAACACGCGACAGCTGGGAGCCAAGACATCAAACCTTTACGTCATTGCAGCGAGTGCCGCTTGGTGAGGCATCGTGGCCTTCTGTGGCTTCGTGTGGCTCATGATAGCGTTCCTTGGCGGAAAGTGGCTTTCGGCGCCTAACGGTGGCGCTGTGGCTTCGTGTGGCTTTGTGGCGCATACAACAGATCATAACCGATCAATTGTCTCGCAGGTTATTTCTGCAGAGGTTGTATGAATTCCATCTCATTGTGGGAGCTGCGGCCGCTCATTCATGGCTTTTTACTGTGTAAGGGAGGAAGCCAGAGCTAACACTAGAGAATACCTAGAAATCCTAATGTCCTGGTGGCTTTCCGCTACACGTCCGGGAGGTTGCAAAGTTTATGGCAGTGCATGAGCACGCGGAGTAAAACCGTAGAAGTTCTACACAGCGGTATCCCTCGATGTCCTGACTTGGTTGTTGCTATCCTCGTAGGTACCATCTATTATCGTCTCCACCTGGTACTTTTAAAGCCCTCGGTGATACGAGAGAAAACGAGTCATCTTGCTGCTTCAGAGGTTATGAACGAGCGCCTACAAGCTATGAGAATACTGAAGCTATGCCGGAGATCTAGGTAGCCAGCAGGAATTTACCCACTGATACAGGTGGGTTCGAGTACGCTCGAATGCTTTTTATATCACTCGATGATACCCAATCTGCCTCGACCCATATTGATTTCGCTAGTTTATCTGCTGGCGCCCTAGACTTTCTATGTTCTCTTTTCGCCGCCTGAAACCGTGATAATCCCCCCAACTTCCAACTCTTACCTCTTCTTCTTCACCTCACCTACCCACGAAAGCATCACTCACACGAAACAATAAGTCCTCCGTTTCTAAACAACCACACCACACCCCCAACAAATCAACCTTACGTCTCAAACAACACCAACCAACATCAAGATGATTTCGAACCCCTCCGAGCTCGCCAATCGTGTCTGCATGTGCGGCTGCGGCGGCCCCAAGAAGTGCGCCTGCGGCGAGGGCTGCGGCTGCGGAAGCTGCCTGCCTTGCGTACGTCACCACCCACCCATAACCGACTACTACATAGGACCATGCTGACAGTGGTGACTACCCAGGGCGACAAGGGCGACAAGGGTGACATGGGCGAGACGAAGTAGGCCTCACGGCTGAAGCACACGACCTGGGGAGATGGGAGATGGGGGGTTCGCTGAAGTTTTCCTGGCTATTTGGTCTCTTTGTTTTCGGAGGGGTATAGGCATGGGGGAGCTGGTGTAACTGTGCGATCGAATTGGAATTGCGGTTTCGTTATATACTGTGTTCGCATTCGGTGACTTGCCACGTATTTTTCTGTAACGACCCCGGTGTATCGCCCGTGTCCGCGTAGACATCACCTAGTGTTCTAAATGCATAGTCCGGCCCTAAGTCCGGACCCATGGACGGGACTGGACTATCTACATACAGTCCGTCCGGAGATGTGTGGTGGACAGACTACAGACATAGTCCACCAGAAGCGCGGATGAGACGGACTGCAATCGACACTGGTAAAAGTACAGCGAAAAACGGTAATAATGCGATATTTGTGTGAGAGTACAAGAGAGATACTTCTGCGCATTTTATCAGTGGTTGCATGTAGTGGTTGAGGGAGGTAAGTGAAGTATGAATATAGTACCTGAGTGCACTGGATGAAACATGAAGATCACGCCGCCATTGCCGGTACTGAAAAAAGATAGTGGAGCGGCTGGGACTGGACGAAGCTCAATTGGTGGTGTAAGTGCTGAAAAGCTCATGCTGGACTACAGTCTAACCCCGTCCGGCAAACTGACGGACTACATGTAGCGTCTCGCTTAGGTGCAGAGGTCGTGTACGAGCACCTGGAGGTGAAGAGGATGTAGATACGATGCTGGAGACCTAACGGGAGAGGATTCACCTACAGATACAGGTTCCGCTGGGGAAATTATGTTCAAGTACACGTGAATGCTTTTCACATCACTCGTTTTCAACATGTCCGCCTCGACCCACATTGGTTTTGCTAGCGGATTTGGTGGACCCTTCTATTATCCGCTGGACGACCTAGCTTTCTATGTTCGTATTTCGCCGCTCGAATTAGTTATAAAAATACCTCTCAACTCGCAAGATCTAAACTTTCCTTCTTCACCTCACACACCAAATCATCATTAATCGAATCAACAAGTCCTCCGTTTCGATACGATCCATCCATACGATACCTCCATATCACCTCCCCAACAAATCAACCCCACGTCTCTAACACCACCAACCAACATCAAGATGATTTCAAACCCCACCGAGCTCGTCAACCGCGTCTGCATGTGCGGCTCCGGCGGCCCCAAGAAGTGCGCCTGCGGCGAGGGCTGCGGCTGTGGAGGCTACCTGCCTTGCGTACGTCACCATCCACATCTAACTGCTAAGACTATGCTGACAATGGTGACGACCCAAAGCGACGAGGGCGACGAGGGCGACAAGGGCGACAAGTGCGACAAGTGCGACATGGGTGAGACGAAGTAGGCCTCACGGCTGAAGCACACGACCTCGGGAGATGGGAGATGGGAGATGGGAGGTTCGCCGATGTTTTCCTGGCTGTTTGATCTCTTTGTTTTCGGAGGGGTTGGCAAAGTGGGGGAGCTGGCGTAACTGTGCGATCGAATTGGAATTGAAATTTCGTTGTACACTGTGTTTTCGCCTTCTGTGACTTTCTGGCTAGTATGTACTATGATACCTACTGTTTCGATCCCTGCGTATTGCCCGGGCCCGTGTGGGGACATCAATGATCATGATCCAGCGTTCTACATAGTTCGGACTCGTGGAAGGGACTGCACTACATACATCCAGTCCGTCCGGAAGTGTGAGTGAAATGGAGTACCTACCTTGTCTGCCAGTGAGGTCCAACGGAACGGACCGCATGTCGGTGAAGGAATCCTGTTTAATATCCTCGAGCATCAAGGCCGGCGAGTGATTGGCGAGTGATCGACTCAATGATCGACTCAATGAGCGACTCGTTGACCGACTCAATGATGAATGATTAACTGTGATATCATGAGGGGAGATATCATGCCACAACCTCGGAGGATGGAAATGACGGAATTTAGTTTCTTTCTTTCTCTGTATCTGTTTATATAGTACTCTCTCTGTTGCCCGTTCATTCTCATTCTCTTCTGTATCTAAGCAATAACTTCTCGATCTCTCTCGCACACTCGCTCAGATCTGCTGTGACAAAACTGCAGTCGACACTGGTACAAGTACAGCGAAAAATGGTACATAATAAGGGCGACATTTGTATAAAAGTACGGTAATAAAAGAGTGTTAGATAGAAGAAGATGTAATGGTTGATAAATGTTCTCTTGTTCTCCAGTCTTGCCGGACTGGAGGTCCTCTATACACAGAATCTGGACTCTGAAGTCCCTCCCATAGGTCTTGGTACAGCATACAGATGACGGCGCGCGCCCATACATTCTCTACCAAAATTATTGCTGTCTGCAAACATTACTGCCTTCCGCCAACATTGCTGCCTTGCGCCAATATTACTTCCGTCTGCAAACATTGCAGCCTTCCGCCAACATTGCAGCCGGCGGCCAACATTGCAGTCGGCGGCCTACATTGCAGTCGGCGGCCAACATTGCAGTCGGCGGTCAACATTTCTGTTGTCTGCCAGAATTGCTGCGACCGTCTGGGAGACATCCCGGACGCCCAACTCTTTCAACATTGCTGTGGTTGTCATCAACCGCTTCCGGACACCCAGTTGCTGCGGCCGTTATCGACCGCTTTCGGACGCCCAAACTTTAACAACTATTACTGGAGGAAGTTCAATTTCTTGGTGCGGTAAGTGCTGAAAAGAGTGGCACTTTGTTTCACCAATGCCGGGCAATGGAGAACACTGGCATCATCCTTTGGACGGACTGGATGTAGGGTCTCTCTCTGGTGCAGAGGTCGTATACGAGCGTCGGCAACTGATGATAATGTGCAAGAGATACTGGACATCTAGCAACCGGAAGTCCACCGACTGATACAGGTTTACCCGGGGAAATTGTGTTCAAGTATGTGCCTCCGAATGCTTTCGACATCACTCGATGCGACCATATCTGCCTTGACCCGCATTGGTTTCATCAGTACACTTTACTGTCCTTCTATTATCCGTCGGCGACCTAGATTTCTTTGTTCATTTTTCGCCGCTCAAAAACAGGTATAAAATACCCCCAACTCCCAACTCCCAACTTTCCTTCTTCACCTCACCGGCTAACCAAACTATCACTCACACAAAACAACAAGTCCTCGAGTTCGATACAACCGTACAACGCTCCCAACAAATTAATCCTACGTCTCTAACAACACCAACCGGCAAGATGCTCTCCGGACCCATCGAACTCGTTGACCGCGTCTGCATGTGCGGCTGCGGCGGACCCCAGAAGTGCGGCTGCGGCGATGGTTGCGGCTGCGGAGGCTGCCTTCCTTGCGTAAGCTCCCCATTACACCCAACCCCAAACCCCAATCTACCGCTAGGAGTCGGGAAAAACGTTTGTTCGCTGACCAAATGGTTTTCTTTAATAGGGCGATGAGGCCGAGACGAAGTAGGCCTAACGGCTGAAACACACCATCTCGGACAAGGGGGGAGGTTCGGGGGGTACGATAAAGTTTTCCTGGCTGCTTGAGTTCTTTGTCTTTGGAGGGGTTGGTGGCATGGGGAATCTGACGGTGTGACTGTGGGCGATCGAATTGGAATTGAAAATTTCGTTGCACGCTGTGTTTTCGCCTTGCGTGACTTTCTGGCCACTGGCCAGTATGATTCTGTGTCGACCTCGGCGCATTGCCTGGGTCCGGGTCGACAACATCCAGTTTTCTACATACCTAGTCCGGTCTAGTACGTCCGGAGGTGGGTGTTGGACGGAATCATTCCACCAGTAACTGTAAGGATGTCCGACGGGACTGAGATATCGTATGTCTTGCTGTCTGGTCTACTGTCTGGTCTCGCCGACGAGTCTGTCTCTCAATAGCAGGTATATTATCTATATAAATATAGAAGGGCCTTCAAAGTTCAGCGTGTTCATCATTGCTCTCACAAGATTAGGTCTCACACATGAAGGGGCTGTTTGTGTGATATTCTGCAATCCCACTTCTCGGATATATTATTTCAAGCGTAGAATAACAATGATGAAATTCAGATATGAGCAGGATACGCTACATCTTGCGGAAAGGCTTTCGATACACGTGCTCGATGATTTGGCTTTTCTTTCTTCAATTGAAAACGTGATGTCACGGACACGTGCCGCGCAATGTGATGCGGCTCAGCTCAGGATAGCGCCCATCCGACAGGGGAGTCTCCGGGTCGCTCACCCCGCCCCCTGCAACGATTCACCGTCCCTCCACTTCACTTCACAACAACAAAATAGAACAAGATGAAGTCTCAAAGGTACGTTCCGCCACATCCGCATTTACCATCACGCTGCGCCGGTTTCGGCCGTCCAGCCTCGAATCAACTGTCTGACCCTTCTTCGTTCGGATATTCGGTAGGCAATCCGGGCTCGTTGACTGACAGCCATCAATAGTCGTTACGAGGGAAGCGATTAAAACTTATCGCCGTCTATCTTGAATCTTTACCGATTCATCGGGCAAGTCTAGGTGCGGTTAGCTGTGGAGTTTGGTGCGTCCCATCAATGTCCGGTCTCCTGGAATGGTTTACTAACTTCCCGCCAGGTCTACCCTTCTCCGCAGCCCGCAGTCGCAGTCATCAACGACGATGAGATGGGAGCTGAGTCTACCGTTGACGCCGGATGAAGCGACCGTTGGCCGGAACCTGTTCGAGATACGTGAAGCACGGCAATTAGCAAGGTGAAGTGCTATGGCTTGTGAAGTGAGGTAACTACTGATGCTGTGAATAGGTGTACCCCCTTCATAGTCAATAGTTGTAGCCAACTACGGTAACTGGAATGCTGTCAAAGCTGTCAGATGCCGGCGCTTCTCAATCGCCGATGATTTGGGAGGGGTGAAGATCCCTATTGCGAGAGAAACGCGGAGTCATCGCTGGCGAAGTGTGGTACGTCGAAACTTCATCTTCGAATGTATCTGTTCGTGACACTTACTAACATCTGGAAAGGTCTACCCTCCTTCGTTGCCTTGGCCGCAGATACCTGCGTAGTAGTAGTATGACTGGAGAAGCGGCTTCCAAACATTGGTGATTCCGCTGGCTAGCCTGCCTGTCTCCCAGTTAGGTGACGAATCGCATAGCGATGGGCGAGAAGCTCTGGCTGGTGAAGTGTGGTAAGTATCCTTTTTTGAATGGCCGTATTGCCAAAGGTACTAACGTTTCAGAAAGGTCTATCCTCCTTCACGGCCCATAGCTGTAGCCACATACCGTGGCATGACGGGAACACTCAGCCCTCCAAAGATGCCACACTCCGTCGGCACTCCTGAACCCGAACCTGTCAGAGTCGGTGGGGAACCACGAGGATCCAGGCAAGGAGTTATGGCCGGTGAAGTGTGGTAAATATCCTCTGCTTAGATTTCCCGTTCTTGAAGAAAACTAAAACGTCGGTAAGGTCTATCCTCCTTCACGGTACATAGTAGCCGCTATCGCTTGCAAGTACGAAACTGGAGCTCGAGCTGCTAAAGGTCTCATCATGCCGCTTCTGAGCCTCAACCTACATGAAGAACCAAATGGATGGGTGCCTGAAAGTATGGCCCGCGTACTAGTATGGTAAATATCTTTTGTTTTGAAAGCCTGTTCTTGAAGCAACCACTAATATGTCGATAAGGTCTACTCACTTTCACGGTACTTTCATAGCCGCAAACGTCTGCAAGAACAAAACTGAAACTCAAGCAGCTAAAGGACTGATGATGACGTTTCTTAAATTCTTAGCCTAAAACTATTTTAAGAACCATATGGAGAAAGGCCAAGATTGCGACCCGCGAAGTGTGGTGCGTATACTATGGTTAGGTTGCCTTTTTGCAGAAATCTAGCATCATAGTAGCCGGTGTCGATCGCAAGTACAAAACAGGAGTTCGATCAGCGGAAGGTCTCTGATGATACCGCTTGTTAGCCTAAATCTACTTGAGGATTCGCATGGGGAAAGGCCACGATTGGGACCGTCGAAGTGTGGTAAACACCCCCTGCTTGGTTTCCCGTTCGTGAAGAAAACTAACATGTCGATAAGGTCTACCCTCCTTCACGGAACGTACATCGCCGCAACCGTCGGCAAGAACAAACCTGAAGCTGAAGCAGCGGAAGGCCTGATGATGACGTTTCTTAGCCTAAAACTATTTGAAGAACAATATAGAGAAAAGCCAAGATTGGGGCCGGAGAAGTGTGGTGAGTATCCTATGCTCTGGTGGCCATTTTCAAGAATTCTAACATGTCGACAAGGTCTACCCTCCTTCACGGTTCATAGCTGCAGCTTTATTATGCAGTAGCATGGTGGGGACTCTCAGCCTGCCAAAGTTATCGGACTCTGATGGCACTGCATCGAAACACAACGGATGCTCATACGGAACGAATCGAGCACGAATACGGCCTACCTAGCTATAGGAGTTTCATAGCAAGGCCGCCTGGTACCCTGCTTAAATTAATCAGATGGTTGCGTGTCAGCACACTGTAGATGATGAGACTATCCTAAGGTTAGTCGTGCGGATATGGCTTTGCTCGAATATCGTACTGACGTTTCAGGTGATAAATATACAGCTCTGATGCAAGCTTGAGATCGCCGTTGGCTGTGAGTATCCCCGGGGGCAGTGTTATACATAGACCAGTCCCGACCAAATTTGGTCATGGTCTGGTCTGGTCGGGATAGGTCAGGCTAAGAAACAACATTTGACGTCGTAAATGCTATAACGAGCGCCAGAAACTAAGGAAAACATTGCGGCTGATAGGATTAACAGTTAACCGGACGTCGGCCGACCTAGGCCGATCGAGCCTGGTAAGGTCAGGTCGGTCAGGATATATCTCGATGTACTAAAGCCCAGGTCGGGTCTGCTTAATTTTATCCCGACCGACCAAACCGGTCGGCCAACCGGTCTGGTCTATGTCGAACACTGCCAAGTGGTGAGGGTACCGGCTCCCGGTATTCAAGGTCCGCACCGTAACAAGTGTAGTAACCTTGGGGAGTACGCTCTTTTGCTACGGTTCAAACCCAACTTTTGACATTTACGTTTTGGTTTGGGCGCGTTGGTGGTGAAGTAGGTAACAGAGTGATGGTTATATTTGCGCGGGTGAGTCGAACCACAAAATTTCAAGCACGGGTAATATGAGACACCAGATGAAGTGGCTGACATTCCAGCCATGATAAAGCTGGCCGATACTCCATGACGGAAATAACTGAGGGGTTTTAGAGGAGAGAGAATGTCCAATTTGCTCGTGGAAGAACTTTGCAGACTTCTTCACTCCATCTCACTCGAGGTTTACATGATCGACGTCGTTGGTAAGCACCTGGCCCCATCGCTTCAGGATTCACCATCTATTTGCTGGCAAGAGCTGCAGCGACGCAATCCTAAAGTTCTTAGAAACAACACATGTAGGGAGACTAGCTCTCCCGGTTCAGGAAGGGTCAGTGGCCATCGAGTCCTCAGAATGCGAGCGGGCACAGAGGGAACCCGAACAGCTAGAGGAGAGGAGAGCGCAAGACGCTATCAGCCTGGACATTGAAGGGGATATGGTGGCGGAGGGGGGGCCAAGGCTTCTGCTCTACCGACGCCACCACCCATGGCCTCTCCAGGCGAGACGAAATACTGAGAGAGGAAGGGGAATTTGTTCGAGCTTTTGTTCGAAGTTTTGTTTTTTCCTTTGTATTCCGGATGCCTAGGCGGAGCACCGGAGACTTAGAAACTTACGCCGTACAGTCCGCCTACTATGATAAATGTGGTGCAGCGGTGGCAAGGCGATGGAGATTTTATTTGACGGACGTCGCTTCGTCGTTGTGTTGTTATTATCCATCGCGGGTTGGCATGCACCACTTTACGAGGTTCAAATTCATATATCCAGCACGGAAATAACCCCGCGTGGTCCAGTGGTCTAGGCTATGCAATCGGCGAGGGGAGTTGAGGGAATTTCTCCGGTTTAAACCCGGGTGAAAGCCCTGTCAACTCTTAGGGTTTTCAAGCCCCCCACCGGGGTGATAGTTTTGGTTTTTGGGTTTTGGCAAGACGGGTAGAGCATGCGATATCACTCGGCAGAAACTACCACGTGATACACAGCTTGTGCTGGTGGCGTTGTTTTTTAGTTTGACTATCATCGCATTCGAATTTGGTAGATTAAAAATCTGCTTCAACATGGCTGTTGGCACCGACCACTGACCACGAGCTCGATACTGGTTCCCTAGTATTGCTCTCCGCCCAACAAGGAAACAACCCCCGCGTAACATAGTGGTATTAGTCTACTACCTAGGCCACGTAACTGGCGAGAGGAGCTGAGGCAAAGCTCCAGGCTCAAATCGGGTTCAAGTCCTTTGAGCTCTTGGGTTTCCAAGCCACCCACCAGGGGTGGTGATGGCTTTTGTTTTCGTCAAATATAGGAGTATTAGATCTTGATTATCGTCTGTCTTCCGCAGCGGCAGTGGGTCCTCCATATACATGTGCTATCTAGATGGCCTCCAGGCTCGTCCTGTCGGCGGGTTGCTCGTAAACCCCATCACGCCCAGGGCACCAGACGCCTAAGATCCGGTCGCCAGTCGTCCGGCACCAGATATGACTCGGACAAGCTCCGGCGCCACCTCCGGCGCCAGAACTCCACGAGCGATCGGACGTCTACATCTGACAGTTTTTGGCACGGGGGTAAGAAAGGCAGCCATCACGAGCCACTGTGGACTGTTCGATGTCGGGTTGGGCAATGTACAAGGAAATGGCGTGTGCATATTGCCATGATCTAGATAAGGCCGCACGCAGTGAATGATGAAACAAAAAAAAAGCTAGTAGGCTTTGTGTTCCATTCGGTAATCAGCCGCCGATCTACCATTCTACGTTCATTTTTCGCCGCTCGAAATAGGTTAAATATTCCCTCCACCTCCGCATTCCCAACCCTTCCTTCTTCACGTCGCCTACCTTCAAACCATCATACAACAAATCAATCGAATCCAAATCAACAAGTTCTCTATTTCGATACCTTCATACCACGCACCCAACCAACGAATGATTTCTACGTCCCTAACAACAACAATACCAACAAACAAGATGATCTCTGGACCCATCGAGCTCGTTGACCGTGTCTGCATGTGCGGATGCGGCGGCCCCAAGAGGTGCTCCTGCGGCGAGGGCGGCAGCTGCGGAGGCTGCCTGCCTTGCGTAAGTCGCCACCCCCCACCCCCCACCCAGAACCAACTGCTAGGACCCTGCTGAAAATGGTGACTACCCAGGGCGACGAGGGTGACGAGGGCGACAAAGGCAATGAGGGAGTGACGAAGTAGGCCTCACGGCTGAAGCACACGATCAGGGACAACGGGGGGAGGTTCGGGGGGTGGTTCGCTGACGTTTTCCTGACCGCTTGACTTCTTTGTTTTCTGAGGGGTTTGCGGTATGGGGGAACTGGCGTAACTGTGTGCGATCCAATTGCAATTGGTTTCACGTTGTATATGTGCCGGGTAGACTGTTCGCATTCGGTGACTTGCCAATATTATGCCTACTACTTCGACCTCGGCGTATTGCCATCTGTGTGAGCATCCTCTGGACGCATGGCATGTAGAGCAGGGTCCGATTCGGTGACCTTGCCGACCTTCCAGTTCCAATCTTGAACCATGGTCAGGCCTTCAGGGAGATTAGAGAAATGAAGAGGTGTAAGTGACTGTGAGTCGGAAAAAACACACATGCGTTCGATTGAGCTGTTCTATGTGTGTTGCGGCCGCAGAAAAACCCCGATTCGATACTTTCGTGAGAAGAAGAAGAAAAAAAAGAGGAAGAGACGAGAGTCAGAGGTGGATGAGGATTGCGGGTTCTGGGTTGTGGTTGAAGGTACGGATCTGCGTTGCGGGATGTCGATTGGTTGCAAAGTGTGAAGAGTCTGCCTATCTTTCCATTAGTCTTTGTGAAGCCTACTAATATCATGCACGCTTCATAGCATCTTACCTTTCTTATTTTCCCCAACGTCTTCTATCCACAAGGTCACCGAGTACGGTCGAAAGTGAGCAAATAGTCACCTGTTGTGCATTGCGCATTTAACATTTAACATTTGCCTTTTTGCAACACGCGTTCGTGCAAGCGACCGTTTTGCGACACAGCACTGCCCTCCCCCCCGCCTACACTACAATAGAGCGCTCACCAAGAAAAAAAAGAGCGGAAACGAGCGAAAAAGTCAGCGAAAATTGGGAGAGGATAGGCGCTAGACGAGTTTGGTGGGGTGGGAGTGGGTTAGGGTTTCACATGTCGAGACACCTGCGGCACACGCGGTAAAACTGTGCCATCACACACCACAACAAAGCGTACACCGAGACAAAAAAAACATAAAAAGAATAAGAAAAAGATTGAGAAAAAGAAGAAGAAAAAGAATGGGAAAAAGAAGAAGAAAAAGAATGGGAAAAAGAATGAGAAAACAGAGTGCACAAGAGAGGCTATTGGCTCAACAAACTATGGCAGTCGCGGAGGATTACCTTACAGTCATCGTATATCACTTGGTTTCACGCCGTGGAACTGAATCAGTCATTCGTGCTCGGTGAGTGGAGTTATTTCTTCAATTACTCTATCTGTGTGGTTGAAATGCCTCTTGCAATGCTTCCCTGATGACTTCCAGTAGTCCAAGGCCAACTTTATAATGTATGTACCAATTTGTATTCCCATGTGTATATGATATGATGCTAACTCGCTCGGGTCAACAACATCATAGTGTTTCGGTACTCCCCAATATTCATCTGACCATGATGCCTACCGATTTGACTTTCCATGGAGAATACATAGGTAGAATTCGTCTTCAGCGAGGAGATCTACTACCACTCGATAGGAGTAATGTACACTTTGGAGTTGAACTGCGATATATGTACTGTAGTGACGATCAGTGCAGGATAGCCCAGCGCAGTCAACGACAACCCACAAATCATGGCGGCCCAGAGTGGAGGAGCCCTTCATCCGGGTCAGACGTAGCTAGGATGCAAGTGGAAGGATATTGAAGCTTCTGGGACCGGGTTTTTGATGTTCATCTAGTGGCGGTATGGGCGGTGATGGTGGTGGTGATGCCACTGTTTTACAGTATGCGGCCTACTATAGCTTCCACGATATCCAAACCGTAACCCATCCCCACCCCACCAAGCTCGTCTGGCGCCTATCCTCTCCCAATTTTCGCTGACTTTTTCGCTCGTTTCCGCTCTTTTTTTTCCGCTCTTGCAATTCTCTCTCTTTCGCTTCATCTTTTTCTCTCTCTTTTTCTCTTGGTGGGCGCTGTGTTGTAGTGTGTGTGTGTGGGGGGGGGGGGGGGGGGGGGGGGGGCAGTGCTGTGTTGCAAAACGGTCGCTTGCACGAACGCGTGTTGCAAAAAGGCAAATGTTAAATGTTAAATGCGCAATGCACAACAGGTGACTATTTGCTCACTTTCGACCGCCGTACCGAGCTTCCCCACGCCAAGAAAAATCTGAATCCAAATCTAGCAGGAGTGACGATGGACATCATTTCAAACAGCGATGCCATGCGCACTCCGCAGATGGTGCCGGACGGAGTCGCTGTTGCTGTTGAGGCAGCTGCGCTTCTCGAGACGGTGCTTGCATACCCAGTGACGTTCACGCTTGACCGCGACAGGGTCCCCATGCTGCTAGATGACAAACGTCAGCTTCCGCCGGCCTGCGGTCTGCGCACTGGGTGTCGAAAACAACTCCAACCGAAAGTTTGTTTGCTCCCGCTTGTCTGGTAATGAGTGTTGCTTGCGCAACCCGCCCTCTCCCAAAACCAAGACTCCGGAAAGTAATTTTGCCGGCTACTGGATGCTTTACCGATGGGTGACGTCAGTGTTCTACATAGATCAGACCGGTCGGTCGGGATATATCCCGACCTGACTATGGATTTGGCCAGTTGGGATATAACCCAACCGAGCAGACCTGATATTTTTCTGGTCGAGATATATCCCGGCCCGACCCGACCATGCCCAAATTTGGTCGGGACTGGTCTATGTAGAACACTGGGTGACGTCGATGACCGACCAGGAGATGGTGGTGACGGTACCCTTGACGTTCGTTATCTGGTAGCGAGTGTTGTTTGAGTAACCCGTCTCCCACGACCAACACTCGCGGAAGGGATTTTGCCGTCTCCTCGATGCGTCACAGAAGGGTGACGTCGATGCCCGACCAGGAAATGATGGTGACAGTACCCTTGACGATCTTGACAATCTTGACGACCCATGTCTCCGTGCGCTCCGTGAGCTTGGTGATGATGGCCGGGGCCTCTTCGGTGATCTTGCCGACCATCCAGTCCCACCGTCGTCAGACCTACAGGGCGATTAACAAAACGAAGAGCTGTAAGTGACTGTCAGTCGGAAAACACGTACATGCGTTCGATTGAGCTGTTCATTGTGTGTTGCGGACGAAGATAAAGCCCGATTCGATACCTTCGTGAGAAGAAGAAGAAGAAGAACAACAACAACAAGAAGAAGAAGAAGAACAACAACAAGAAGAAGAAGAAGAAGAAGAAGAAGAAGAACAAGAAGAAGAAGAGACGAGAGTCAGAGGTGGATGAGGATTGTGGGTTATGGGTTTTGGTTGATTGTTCGACGTTGCGGGGTGTGCGTTGGTTGCAAGGTGTGAAGGAAAGAAGGGAGGAGGGGAGAGGGGGTTGAAGTATAGAAGGGTTGGGGTCTGAGTAATGCTGGGTGTGATTAGGGATCTCCCGCGACGGGAGACTGAATGTAAGTGGTGTTTTGGAAAGCTGAGTATTGGCCAATTCACAACTCACTAGTTTTAAGGGCTGGTGGGTGCAAGTATCTTTTGAAAATGTGACGCGAACCTTCCCAGAAGTGCGTAGTATAGGAGCGAAACGGATGTCATACTGGTTGTTGAAGGGAGCAGCAGGCCACGGGCGAGTCGACGACTGCTCACAGAGGGGCCCAGGGTTCTCCATCATCCGATCCGAGTTATTGTGGCTGTGGTGATACCTCACTCGTTGCTTAGTTGCTTGCGTGGACATGACAATTGCAGACAGCGGAAAGAGGGTCGCCGCAAGATACTACCAGTCCAAAACAGGCCATGCCATAACAGGCCACCATTTGGGGTGGACAAAAACCCGACTGACGGCAGAGTGGTGGTGGTGCCGGTACAAGACCCAGACCCGAGAACACCTGTTCAAGAATTGCGCGCAGCCGCAGTGGCGGGAGCAACAGAAGTTCCTTTGGACGGAGGTCCGAAAGAAGACTGGCCGAGGGAAGGATGCTCGTCCTATTCGTCCTGCTATGCAAATTATCTCCTCGCCCTCCTTGTCCCTCTCGTCCTTCACGCCCGGCTGCGGAAACAGCCTCCTCGTCCTACTGCGACTCATCCTCCTGGTCCTACTCCTGCGACTCGCCCTACTCGCCCTACTTGTCTTACTCATGTTACTTGTCTTACTTGTCTTACTTGTCTTAGTCGTCTTACTCGTCCTACTCGTCCGGCTTGTCCTTGTCAAAAGTCGGACGTCCGGGGAGACCACGGGGAATTCTCAGTGGACATGGACCTCATCTCGGGCGTCTGACTCCCGGAACGGGCGGCGGATGCTTGGAGCAAACGCTCCAGGATCCACCCTACTTGTTTACAGAGATCCTGTGCTCCTTGACAAGAGCATCATCATGATAATCAATCTATTCACATCTATCTCTCTATATTTGGCAGTCCTACTCGTCCTTCTCGTCTTGCTCGTCCTTCTCGTCCAGCTCGTCCAGCTCGTCCAGCTCGTCCAGCTCGTCCAGCTCGTCCAGCTCGTCCAGCTCGTCCAGCTCGTCCAGCTCGTCCAGCTCGTCCAGCTCGTCCAGCTCGTCCAGCTCGTCCTACTCGCCCTGCCTGCCTTGTCGTCCTGCTGTGGAAAAAGTCCTCTGTACTGGATTGCTAAATTCGCTGCCATGGCCTCTCTACAAGATTCGCTGTTATGGTTCTGTACTGGGTTGCTGGATTTGCTACCAGGGACCCGGTACTGGGTTCGCTGGCGTGGACTGAGTACTGGATTCGCTGCCAGGGCCTCTGTACTGGATTGGCTGCAGAGCCTCACCACTGGATTCACCTTGGAGATGCGCCTCTAGCTGCCTTGGATGGAGTACCATCATCACAATCTTGGGAAGAAAACCCCGACGCAAAAGTACTGAAAGCAAACCAGAAGTAAGTAAGTACATAGGTGGCAGAAGTGAAAATCCCCGCGAGAAATCCTCAAACCCCCGTTGGCCGCCATAAATGTGCAAGATCTAGAGTAGCACCAGCCATCAAGAGGCCGAGCCCGAGCCAAACACCAGCAGGGTAATGTATGTCACCTACGCCACCCATTGCGCACCAGCTGGCAGCCACGCCGGGAAGACGGTTGCAGGCTGCCAACTACTCCGTGTAGAAGTTGGTTAATGTTTCGATAATGAGGATGCGGCTAACAGACAGGCTTTGCAATACTGTCCCCATATCTGGGATTACAGGACAAATGTAATTCGAATCACGCGAAAAACAGTTCAATACCAGGCCCCATTTTATTTATCATCAGTTCCTCCAAGAATACCCCGAGATCGCCAATGAACACCCCGAGCTGCTGGATTTTTCCTTATTCATCGCAGCAGAAAGCAACGCCGGCATCTCTAGCCAATGAGCTCAACAGTTCTCAGCCCGTCGCAGCGAGGACAGATGTACTCGCACCCATCAGCGGACTTCTCTCCGTGGTAAAAGAGACCCTAGGGTACCGGTAATGCGGCTTTTTCGCATTTACCCTGAATCGGCGCGCCCTAAATTGGCTGTCGATAAATAGGCAAAAAAAGGTGATTATCATCCGGCTCTAATCCGGCCATCAAGGGTTCTAATCCGGCCATATTCCGGCCATATTCCGCCTGTAATCCGGCCATATGCCGCCTCTACTACGGCCATAGTCCGCCTATAATCCGGCCATATTCCGCCTCTACTCCGGCCATAATCCGGCCATAATAGGGCTCTACTCCGGCCATCATAGGGCACAGTTGATCAACTGGCGTTGATAATATTCGGCTTTTGGGTGCTTATATGGCTGACCTAAACGATTATATGAGCGAAAACTGCTGTTTGATATTGCGGTGATTCTATGTAGCTACTGCTGCTCGCCTCGTATGTGCTCCCCTCTACTCTCCCCCGCTCTCCCCCTCTCCCCCCACTCTTTCTCGCTCTCCCCCGCTCGCCGGATTCCATCCCGTCATCTTAGCACACATCAAACTGACCGGCATGCTGAATACACAGTCTGTTAGTGCCGGCGATGACAGCGGGGAAGCGAGAGGGGGACCGAGAGGAAGACTCAGTGATAGAGGAGCTGTCAGCGAGAGGAGGAAGTGATGTAATAATCGTCAGCGAGGGGAGAATGTGATGGAGGAGTTGTGGGCGTGGGGAGGAAGTGACGAAGAAGCTGTCAGCAAGATGAAGAAGTGATGGAGGAGTTGTCAGCGAGGGGAGGGGAGGAGGAGTTGTCAGCGAGGGGTGGAGAGAAGAGGAGGAGAGGAAGAGTTGTGGCGAGATGAGGAAGTGATGGAATAGCTGTCAGCGAGAGGAGGAGTTGCGGCGGGAGAAGGAGTTGCGGCAAGAGAAGGAAGGGAAAGAGGAGCTGTTGGCGAGATGAGGAAGTGATGGAGGAGCTGTCGGCGGGAGGAAGTGAATGTGGTTAGTAGTGGGCTGCGGGCATCAACGTTGGTGGGCATGGCGGGGCGAATTTCGCGGGGCACGAATCGTGGGTCAGCCAAATAAGGAGGAAATGCTCCATTTATATATCGAAGCCTATTCATCACTCAATCCAGAAGCCGAATGAGCAGTAAGGTATCGTTTTACCAACAGATGCCCGAAGAGAGTGGTGGAGAGACATTGCATTGACTGCTAATCGCCTGTTTACGCCTCAACGCCAAATTAGGCTTCTGTCCAATCGACACATTGAGTACCGACAGCCATGTTAAGTATAAGTGCCCAATTTGGCCATCGTGAGCTTGCCGCAATTACTACTAACCGCTGATTGATTCGACTTCGCCCAATTTTACCATCGTGAGCTGGCCGCAATTACTAACAACCGCCTGTTGACTTGGCTTCGCTATCTTGAACTAGCCGCAATTACTATCAACCGCCTATCGACTCGGCTTCGCCCAAATAAAAATTGCAACTTGTCGAAACATGCCGGTCTATGAGCAGAAGCCTGAATTGCCAGTGCAAATGAGCCGCACTTTGTGGTAATAGCCAGGTTACAAGCAGACTCGCATTTGTTTAAATGCGGCTTGCCGCGTTCCTTGTACCCTAGGGAGACAGGCCCTGCGGATGCGGCTATGGCCGCGAGGCTTCAACATGAGTCCGCTACCGTAGGCCACGGACGTGTCGCAATACGGCAGGTCGTGCAAACCGGCGTCTTGACGGTGTAGTAGTGAGGTTGTAGTAGTGCGTGTAGGTTGTAGTAGGTGTTGACGAAGTTGGTAGTAGTGGTCAGTACGGTGAAGGCGTCGTGAATGTCGTAGGTCGTCGTAGATGCAAGCAGAGGTAGATGTCATGGATGCAGGTCGTGATCCTCGTAGCTACTCGTGGACGCAGCTGGGGGCAGCTGTCGTGGATGTCGTAGAGGTAGATGTTGTGGATGTAAGTCGTGATTCGTGCAGCTCCTCGTGGATGCAGTTGGAGGCAGATGTCGTGGATGTCCGGCTTGTTTAATGAGGTGAAGAAGGAAGAGTGATGAGATCGTACTTATTTGTGCGACGACGACAGTGAAGATAGAAAGACGGCGAGAGGGCAGATCCCTAATCACATCTTGAAGCCACGTAGAAATATGAAGTTAGGTTTCCAGCATGTCCAAAATCATTTCCCGCATTTAAGCGTGTCAGAATATGGGAGGTCCGGAGATGTCGATGTCCTCAGCGTACTCTAATGGGGTATCTGAGCACGGAACTCCGAAGGGATCGATGCAGAGACTTCCTAGTTATAAAGCTTGTATATAGAGTGAGCTCGCTACTAACAATATTGTTTCTGTACCGAATACTATCATCATGTTTATTCACCTTGTATTCGACAAAGCGCAACTACCAAGCGTGGGTCTGGCCTGGTATTTGGTAAATGTGCGGCACCATTGAATATCCGTTCGTCGCATATCCCTCGGAGATTTCCTCTACACAAGAAGCGACGATATAGCTTTCTGTTTGCCCGGAACAGCCCCGTTTCCCGAAGCGACACCGCCTGCCGTACTGGGAGACTGAGGCACTGAATTACTATATGCATATGTCGGGGGCTCACGCGAACGGATAATTAAAGGGAGGACACTCCTGCGCGCTGGCCGGGTGTGGAAGGGAATTGGTTGGTTGGTTGGTTCCCTCCTCCAGCGGTTTCGGTGATTTTTTTCCACAATGAAGTCCTTGCATACAGAGCTTTACTTTCCGCTTTGACAGTCGTTTGATCATTGATATGATCCGTAGCTGTTCACCGGCGTTCCTACGCAGGGGATATAATTCTTCCATCGGGCCGATAGAGCCGCGTGATCCCGCATGATGACGCCTGCGTCTCTGTGACCTCCCCTTCGTTGGATTGTTTGTCTCACGACTTCAGCTGCGAGAACTGTAGCCTGACCGATAACTGTGCGCAGCATAGAGTGGCATCAGACCCTCCAACAGTTCTAACTGGGAACAAATTGGGGTCGTTCCCAGACCAACCAACTGTTGGGGAGTAGTGAAATGAACCAACTGGCAAACGGAACGAACAGCCGGGTTTTGAACCGGGAAAACTGCTAGGCCCAACAGTTCAGTGAGGCTTATAATTTCACCTTTGGCTGGCATATTAAAGACTTCTTAAGGTGCAGGGCACTGACATGCAACCTGCACCTTTCCAGGTCCTAATCAGCAAGAGCGAACCCTTCTCAGATTGTACTGCACTGTAGTTATTAGTAATGCGGAGTACCGATTCGAACTGCAGGCCATTTACTGCCAGGCTACGGTACTGTCTTGTACCGGGCACGCAGTAGTCGACCATCGCCGAGTATTACCTGCGGCCGCCACTGGGAGCACACGTTTTGGTAGTACAACAGTGCCACACTCAGTATCACGCGGTACAGAGCAATACCGCATTTGGCCGCCGCCGGAAGGATAATTGGGCAGTACAGCTCTGTAATGGCCATTACTGACCGATACAGATCTATTCCAGCCATGTGTGCTGAAGTGGAACGGCTCTTCTCTGAGTGCAAAATGATTCTCACTGATCGTCGGTATTCGCTAGGTACGGAGAGTGTTGAAACTTTGGAGGGCATCAAAAAGTTCAATGGGCGCACTCCCATCATGGATAGGTAGCTTCAGAGAAGGAATTCAAAATTAGTATTGTTCACATCTTACGTCGCCCTTTCGGTGACCATTTAAAACTAGTACTGTACCCATCTTCTATTGCGCTTTCGGTGGCCATCCAAAAATCATATGCATATGGAACCCATTTTCTATCGCTTTTTCCGGACCAATAGGAGTCTATCTCCCAATGGCAGACTTATGCTTGTATACAGAAGGGAACCGATTTCAGTGAAGGAATCTTGTGACTTGTTTATTATCTCGGGCATCAATTGGCGGAGTTGACGAATGATCAACCGGGGATATCTCGAGGAGATATCATGGCATGATCTTGGAAGAATGGATATGACGGGAATTAGTTTTTTGTTATACACTCTCTCTGTTGCCCGCTCATTCTCATTCTGGTATCTATCTAAGCAATCACTTCTCTCTCCCTCGCTCGCTCGGATCCGCTATGACAAAAACCCACCCGGAACAAAAGAAGAAGCAAGCAACAAAACAGGTATATGTTCCTACAAATCCTCCTATCTATCTCCGGATCTTTAACAAGATCTACCATGTTCGACGCGGGGTATATTCGGTCAATGCCGACCCGAGCTGTCCTCAGCTTTGATATCCTTCATCTCCTCCTGGAATTTCTTTTCCAGGGCGACGCCCAAGCGTCCTCTCAAATTTCAGAAGCAATTCCTCCAGCTCCGCCTTCCTCTTTCCACCTCTTCCCGACCCGAGCTGTCCTCGTCATCCGTTTCCTTGCTCTCCTCCTGGAACTCGTTTTCCAGGGCGACGCCCAAGCGTCCTCTCAAATACCAGAAGTAATTCCTCCAGCTCCGCCTTCCTCTTTCCACCTCTTGCCGACCCGAGCTATCCTCGGCTTTGGTAGCCTTGATCTCCCCCTGGAATTTCTTTTCCAGGGCGACGCCGCTCGAACTTCCTCTCAAATTTCCGAAGCAACTCCTCCAGGTTTAGTCTCCTCGTCCTACCTACACGGTTGCAAATCCCCATGGCGCGTACTGCTTCATGAACTCGCCAGTTCCGGTGGCCACGGAATTCTCAGACGTTAATTAGGGGAACGGTGAGACGCCGATGGCGTTGATTGTATCCGCCGTGTGGGGATGGGGGAGGAAGGACGCGCTCTCGTCCTCCATGCCGGCGTAGTCCTCCTCACTCGCGATCGCTTTCCTTCATCTCCTCCTGAACTTCCTTTTCCAGGGCGGCGCCTGAGCGCCACTCCGTCACAGCCATGGATTGTGAACCGTCTTTGAATCGACTATGAGACTCTCGAGAGCTCACGGAAGGACTCCAGTGGTAAACAAGACAGTCAACACCCAGAGATCCTCCATAAAGAAACGTAGTTCGCTCAGTAGCCGTATTGATTTGATGTCTCCGAAGCCTTAGCCCATCACTGTGCGGGCTCCAATTCCCCATCCAATTAGCGCTTGGGTTTTTTCAGAATTGGAGCCCTCTGCGGCCGAGTTCCTGCGGTGCCTATTGAGTGGCGGGAAGAGTCGCTGGCAGCGTTGGTGGTAGGGTAAGCGGTAGCGTGGGTGACAACGTAACTGGCTGCGATACCGCAGGCGGGACAGGAAACGCTCTGTTGAGAGGAAGTTTGATGTCCGTTCCCAACTGGGGAAGTAGGGTGACTTGAATCGCATTTATGTTCGTAAGAAGTTCTACAATGGTTCCGAATAAACTTACTGCGGTGGTATCGCAGGTGGGTCCAGGAGCGCTTTGATTACCGAGAAGGGTACGATTATCTTCCTCTTCTTTCGCTGCTTCCCAAGCCAGGAAAGCAGGGGACTTTAATGGTAATCATGTCAGTAAGACTCTAAAAAGTGCTGATCATGAACGTACTGGAGGGAGATGTTTAATGGTGCTCATACCATCGCATCAGCGGGAGTAGGAACGGTGGACAGTTCTGTGGCGGATCCCTTTGAGTGTTATGAGGTGCATGCGCTGCAACCTCAGAGAGGGGGGAGCATGGGGGGAAGAGGTTGGGGTGATGGTGCGAGAATAGACGGATCGAAAGTGGAAATTATTGTGGAGGAGTGATGTGAAAACAGTAGAGAGGGGATGCTGATGTGTAGAAATCTGGGTCGACTGCCCAAAGAGGAGTTTGAACTCGACAGTTTGGTGGAGGCTGATGCGTAAAAGTCACGTTCGGCTGACCGAATGTGAACTTATACTCGAGAGTTTGACGGAGAGTGTGATAGATGATAGAGAGGGTTTGTGCGAGTAGAAAAGAACATTTAAGAAAAGTAAAACTATGAAATTCATGACAAGAATGATGGACCGGACAGACCGACCCGCCGACAATATATATACGAGAGCGGCGAAGTTTACTTCCGTGCCGCTGTACGTTGGTAAGTCCCCGTCACTGAAGACCAGAGGTCACTTACGTGATTGACGTCATTCGCCCCTCGCCTCTCTCCCTCACCCCTCGCTACCAAGCTGTGAATGACATCTCGCGTTTTTGCCAGTAGAGCCCGGGACTATGAAGCTTTCTTCGAGTTCATTCCTTCCCCTTTTGAAATTTCAGCCCAACTCCTACCGCTAGGGCCTCGTAAGGCGCCTGGCTCGCCGTTTGCCCAACCACCCTCCCCTGCGTCGGATCATCGGATCTGATGGCGAAAAGGATCGGTCCGACACTGATTACCAGGTCAGTACCCCCGCGCAGACTGCTGTCGGAAATCTCAATGTACTCACGGCAAAGCTTCAGATAATCTTCGGTGGCGATCATGGGCTCTTCCGCGAAGAGGTCGATAGTCAGCTGGAGCCGTCAAACACCTTACATCAGCAAAGCGAGACATGTAACCCGACACGAACGACGTTCAGGCCCTAATGGATGCGATGAGCCAGAAAATTCACACGCTGGTGTAGGATAACCGGGAATCCCGCGTGCCGATGCCGGAGCCAGTATTGGCCGCACAGCAGATTTCACCTCCTCTACCAACACAACCTCCGCGGCCGAAACAGAACAAACTGGGCGGAGGACCGAGTACCAATCGATAAACGTACAGAGCGATCCCTCGCCAACATCATCGTCTGAGAAATCCGAACATGCGCTCATCGAGACCAATTCTGCGCAGCCTGGCACCTTCGCCATCAACCACGGCCGTAGGCCCGTAACTCACCGCCATGAAACGGATGAGAGATGAAAGATGGTTGAAAGGGATCGTAACGCGAAAGGGCAGGGCTGAAAAACGGGGGAGTGTCTCGCCCTGGTGTTTGGGTAGCTAAAGCTCCGAGCGGGCGTAGAGGTCCATGTACCTGTCGTTATTAGCGAAAACAGGGACGCCAGGCTGCACAAGAGAACGGTGCGGCGGAAATGAGGGGAGATATGAGGGGGAGGAAGGAGCAAGCTCGTAGGCGATATCTGTCATTGCCGGTAGATCGATTATTGCTTTTGCTTCGGTATGCAGTGGCGACGCATCGGACTGTACGGCATCGAGGTTTCAACTTCGAACCTCCTCAAACCTGGCAGGGCAAGATGGTTAGTTTAATTCGCCATAGTTCAGTAGGATGTTTGGGAAATAGATTAGTATTCTCTCTCTATCGCGTATCACTCGATGAGCGGCATCGGTGGACCGTGGAGAGTCTTGAAGAATCTATTCAACAACCGTTGTTCGGACATTTCACCTTGAGAACTATCGACAGAGCTTTTAGAAGCTTTCTGCTCTGGATATTCCTGCGTAGAAAGAATACTTTTCTCCTCCGTTCAGACTTCTTGGATCTGTGTTGCCTGCTGCTTCATTACTCTTTGCAATAATAAGCCGCGGATCTGTTGGGACGATGTGATGCTGCCGTCAGCCACGCAACCATCATCCGAAGCATCTCAGATTTTAGTGTAATAAAACGATTCCATCACTGACCGCGAAGGAAATGCCTTGGGAACATCGAGTTGATAGTGGAAGCATAGAAGGCAGATACATGTATGCAATGAAAACTGTGTCGAAAACTCCCGCCCTTCCCATTACACTTCAGCAAAACCCCTAACGCGCAAACCAAAAAAATCCATGCCGAATATCACTGCTTTAAATGCCCACACGGCCGCACATGCCCAGACTTCCTCACATGCCCACACTGCCTCGCATATCCACAAAGATCAAATGGGAGGTTCGACGATGCGCAGCTGCCAAGAAAATCACATCCGCTGGATACTCCTGGGTGCCTGGAGGGGGTTAGATAATTGTATGCACCGGCTGGAGAGGTGGAAGAACATACAGAATTGACACCGCCATCCGATGTCATTGTTTATCCCAACAACAGTTCCAACCTCCCAGATGCTCGCCGGGGGTGGAGAGGTATCTCGTCCCGCAGCCTCAGTGATATTATCGAGAGCCAGATCCTGCCCCGCTTCGGTCAAGCGGAGGGATATCACGGAGTGCTAGATCCTGCCCCGCTTCGGTCGCACGCGTAGGGATATCTTCGATCGCCAGTCTCGGCTGGGCTTCGGTCGCGCCCGGCTCCGCCGAGTCCTCTTCGAGAGCAAACATTGTTGAGTTTGCGTCTTCCGCAGGGTTGACATCGGTGATGATCGGCGTTTGCATCATGGCAAAGCCGGTAAGCTTGATCCCGTACCCGCCGTCGCCGATGGCAAAGAACTCGAACGTGGCCTTTGCCCAGTCTTCGGGATACTTGTCTGTCGGAGGCTCCAATGCGTAGATATAGTCAATTGTTTCTTCGATGCCACGGCGGATCATATCATTGAAGGCACAATCATCGTTTGGGCATCTCCTCAAACTTTGTGCCGTAAGCAAAGAGTATATAGATCTGGTGGGATGCACATACCTTGCCGGATTCGAAATCGTGACGTCCCACTTAGCGTCGGGGCTCTGCACTAGCTGGATCGTGATGGAGGGTTCTTGAACAGACAAGTAGAGAGAGGTCTGCGGGCCCATCGCCATCAGGCTCTCATCCCGATCGATCATGGCGATTGAAAGCATTGCGGGTGGAGGTGGTGAAGTTTGGTAACGAAGGGGGAAGGGTTTGAAGGGCCGTGTGGGCGATGCCAACTGCTTAGAGAGGAGGGAGCGGAAAGGAGACTGCTGACTGGTTCGGATTCAAAGGACCATAGAGCTTGATGAAGTATGGGATTGTGGATCAGACTGGGAGAGCATCAGCATTGTTCTGAATGCGGAAGAGAGCTACCGCGCACCCATCGCGAATTGGTCATAGCTGCCTCGCAAGAATGCCCACCGCTCAATTCGTCAAGTGGTCTGTGGCCACATGTCCGTCTACACTTCTCTTTGAGGGAGATCACTCGATCAAACCATCATGGTTCTTGTTACTGTAACTTATGCCATTCGTAATTTGAAACCAGATCTTGGCAGACGGACGTATCAAATGATACCGTTCTATGATGCATACAAGAAGGTCATCCAGTTGCCTTTACATGGTTATCCCTGCCCCATGCGCTTTTCATGGATATTCATACCTCAGCTTTCGTTCAAAGACCGAGCTTGTAGGCTATGTAGTGACTGCTTGTGCTGGAGTCACTCAGCTGTCGGATCATCATTTTCACTTCTTGCTACGTAGGCTGGAATCGGCAGGGGTGGTTGCTGTCGTCTACCTTACTGCTCTCTTTGGCGAAGTAAGATGGGCGTTCACCTCAGGGCGGCCGATTCGCCTCTGTTTGCATAATCACCGTGAATAGGACTTCCGGGGTAGAAATGGCTAGTTCAGCGGTGAGGTTTTAAGGGAATTATAGGGCACCCGTGGGGTCACCATTGATATGCAACCCAGACTGAGCAGGTTCTCGAGACGTAGATACATTGAGTCGTCTCCACGGATGTGTTCTAGCCTGCCGGGCAAAACTAGTATTTTATCAATGGACCGGCCACCAGACCATGTGACCGGCCCCCAGACGGAGTGACTGGATATGCGAAGTGACTAGACAGTGGGGAAAAGTTTTGCAAGCCGACCGGTCTGCCCGCACATTTGTGAGAGGGCCAGTCTGCCCGCAAGTTCCCGGCGCTACTCGGTAGCTAAAACGTTCTGTGGATCCATTAGAGAATATCTTTTTCTCGCTACTATGAAAGAGCTGTTCATCTTGCCACCAAGAATAGACATATATCAGGCTTGACACATTTTATATTCGGCTTCACATCTTCACGCATCATGCCTTTACGTGTAACCGTCATCACTGCGATTGCAGAAGCTACAGATGTCTCTGCCGAACTTTCAAGCACTGATCGACAGAACCGAGAAAAGTTTACGAAACGCCGCTGTTTTACCAGCACCCACAGCAAGCCGCCGCAGTCTCCTCCCAGGTGCCCAAACAGCATTCATCCTGAAAAGGGCTCGTCCTACTGGCAACATAACGAAGGTCATCTGTTGCGTTGGTTGTAGTCAGGGGGAAGCTGGAGCCTGGAGGGGAAACAACTAAGGAAGACATTGGACGGGTGTTTAGTACGAGAAAAAGGATGCACGGTTAGGGTGCACCGCTGAGGGGACGATAATGTGTAGATTCACATGAGGTCTATGTAAAAATTTGTGCGGTGACTCGATAGAACATTATTGACTGCTGATATACTTCAATCCATCGCCGTAAATGTGATGCCCACGGATATGTACATAAATCTTGTCCGGCAGGCTGGTCTACTCGTAAAATACTCCTGGTGGACTGGCCAGGCGACCAAAATCACCCAGCAGGCCGGTCGATCGGGTTAAAAAGTATCTGCACAGACCGGTCTGTCGAGAATATTTTCTTACTCGGCAGTCCGGTCAGATCGCATATCCAGTCATTTGCCCCCCGGGCGGGTCAGTTTATAAAGAAATCATTTTGCCCGGCAGGCTAGAACATTGTATGTGAACTGCCGGTGGAGAGTTCCTTTCTAGATAGGTGAAATTTCTTTCCTAAGGGAAACATGGCGGCCACGGTATATAGTCGTATCAGTCCTCATGGCTTCGCCACGAGGTATCAAGTAGGTATCCCATCTGGACAGACCAGTCATGTTTTAGGCCCGCCTTGGACGGCCCAGATTTTAGACCCCCGGAAGATTGGAGGCGGAACACTCTATTTGGTCGGCGATGGACATCCGCAACAAGGGTCCGACTGGAATGCTCCATTTCTAGTTAGAAGCTCACTCAACGGCTCTTTCTTAGATTTTCCTACATCTTTCTTCTCCACCCTTCCAGATCTTTCTTTTCCACCGTCTCCGCAATAACCCCTCTCATATGACCCGTCCTGGCCCTATATAACTCATCGTCCTCCACCATCGCACTGCAATCATCGATTTCTCTCTGCTCCTCTCATGGACAATCTCCACCAATAAGTGTTTCTTCCGCAACCTTGCGACCATATTACAACTGCTGGCTGAACCCGAGAAGTAGTCGTCCGTCTACCGGTGTGAAATCCTCCTTTCGACCTCAGTCATCTACCTCTACTACTGACTCTGTATGCCTACGTTTCGTACTGATGACAAACAAACATCAGTGCAACTCGTTTCCAAATACACCAACATCTTCGACTTTGTCTTGTAACAGTTCCATCGAGAATCTCGGATGTTTGAATGCTGTGCCTGAAACCGAACGTCAACCTCACCAGGTACGGGCCAATGATCGTCACTAGTAACCTATTTTTCGAATTCTTCGGTCATGAATTGTACTGATCCCATGGTGGCTACAAACAGTGATACCGAGGAACCCTCTGAGGATCCGCCGGGCCCTTTCAAAAGGGCGCGAATTCAGTTCCTTCAAAGGACGGATCGCCGCGATCCTTTCTACGAGGCTACGGAGTTTTTTATAAAAGGGCCGCGAAAGCTCCCGTCTTACCGTTCTCTCTATCCTATCACTCCCTCCGAAAACATCAGGCTTCGCAATCATCCCACAACTTTACAGAAACCTAAATCCCAGCCCACCCTTCAGAACCGCCAATCCTCCTCACAAAATCATCTAAAGAGCATCTACACAGCCCATCACTAGCGATGAATCAAAACCCAGGCTTTCCGGGCTCCTACCCTGATGATCTTATCTACATACAGTTTTCCGACGGCAGCGAAACTGCGATGGTGGTCAACGGGCACTACGTCCTCGCGAACGGTAACCATCCGACCGCAATCCTCGGCGCGCACGCGGAACACGCCCGGCGCAACGCAATCCACCGCGGGAACGAGTACATACACGCCCGCGAGAATTACATTAACAACTTCATCGTTCCTGTACGTACCCTCCCCAGTTTGATCTCTAACAATCTTCTGGAAACACAAGGACGCGTAGCTAACGGTGAATAGGCTGTCAATCCGCCAGCTCCGCCCGCCTGGGCACGGGCTGCTCCGCCGCCTCCTCCGCCTCCTCGAGCTCCCTATTACCAGCCCGTACCCACCTGGGCTGCACCTCCTCAGGCTCCTCATCGCCCACTCGTTCACCCGATGGTCGTGCCGCCGGTGCCGCCGCCACCGCCCGGATACGCGAACCCCGCGGGTTATGATATGTTCTACCGCGTCGGCGAGGCACGTGGATACGGTGGTCAGTTCTACTGGGGCCCTGATCCTTAAATACCCACGACACGTTTATCCGCGGCGCCTACCTGTTCGTGCTGCTGTCGAAATTCTGTTCGACTCTGAGGGGCGGGGGTTGCTTTAGGTGATTCGGAGGTGGGAAATGAAAATGCGTTGGGGTTCGGAGACGGCTGTTTACACTGTACTTGTACTGGTCCTTTCTTTGTCGGTTTCGTTTGATTGTCTGGCCGTGTTCTGTTATGCACTTGGAATTCGGAAATGTTGGGTTGCTTTTAATTGATATTCTTTTGTCTAATTTCTGACGGATTGCGGCTGTAAATCATGCCTCGATTTTGCGCTTTAATATGGATAGTCATGAGTTCCCACAGAAAAGAACGATTAGAAATACATCAAGATAATAGTAAGGAAAGTCACGGAATGTAGTCGCGTAACTCGCACGCCTTCGCAAAACAGCTCCCTCCACTCGTGTCTAGCTACGCAATAGCACCTCCGCCGCGCCACCCCGAACCACAGCCGGTCTCCTGAAGAATGGTTCCATCTTCATGAATCTCAAATTAAAGCTGAAAGACCGGGAGGGTGTCTTCGAACGCGACAGAGATCTCAGGAGCTCATTTGAACTGAGAAGGTGATGCTTCGGTAGCTAGCCGGAGGTGACAGCGTGGATTCGCGGAGAACCTTGAATTTCCTGGAGGGTTCTTCCGTTTTCGAGCTCCGAATAGTCATCACATAGTCCCGGTGAGTCATGGGCCAGCTGACGGGCTTTCGCGACCGTCTATGTCGGGCCACCAGCAAAGTTTGCCGGGTCAAAAGGGGGTGTGGACAGGAACAAATCCCACAGAACCCAATGGAACGTGGACGGCACCGGCGGTTATGTTGGCTATCGGTTGAAAGGAATATAGCAGGTTCCAAACTTCTGGTCCATCTCTCTGTAGGCCTGGACGCGGCTGTTGTCGTGCAGGCTCAGTTGATTCAGGCCTAAGAGCATAAGGTGGTCAGCAGAGACAAGACTTTGGTTTGAGTTAGGCATACCTGTTTATGGTTGATGGCACGTAGATCCGTATTGAGTGTATCACTGGGTCGGATATGAGGTGTGGGACGTTCGGTGAAGGGGGGAGCAAGTATCGTCCGCATTTTCACATGTGGGTGGAAAGTGTAACTTAAATCATCATTAAAACCCTCACGACAAGCATAACATCTTTAAACAACATCTAGAGAGAAACTCTATCCACTCGAAAGCTCAGTCCGTGGTGCGGTTGGAGGGAACAGGTGGGCGGACAGTGTCCCTTCATGAGGCGATTCTGACAGTCAGCGGCGATACGATCGAAAGGCGGTTGTCAGTCCGGCAGAGGTACTCGACTGCAGAAACGCGTACAGATGTGGGTCGGTAATACCAGAATGCCGCCCGAATTACCGCAATCGCCGGGTATGAGCCTGGCTTTACTTCATCCACCCTACATACCAAAGCAAAATCAGTGTTGAATACACCCGTAATGCCTGATATGGGCCCAGGTGCCCGCTCCTCCAGCCACCTGCTGTTGACCCCCGCCTACACCGCGGCTTTCTTCAGTTGCCGTGTCTTATCCGACATGATGACCAGTTCTCGTTCACGCCTAGAGCGGTAGGTCTCTTGAACTAGACGTGAGTCTCTCGGACAGCTGATGTCGCCATCTGTCCACAGCTCGTCGATATCGCACCAGCCATCTCGCCGTAAAAGCTTGTCTGAAGTTTATTCGTAGGTAAGTTTAGGCTCTGGAAGTCCCAACCGTCCTGCGAAATGAAGCTATTATGGTGGTCAGCATCGGAACGATCCTTTTCTTCCACCGGTTTCGAGGCCGAAGGTGATCGGTTTCAGGCAACAAGAAGGAAGTTCACAATATTGGCTTACTGAATAGGAATAAGAAACGGGTTCATCGTCTTGATGAACCTGCAATGCGAGAGGGTCGTCGCGGGAATTGTTGTCGTAGAGCTGTGGCTCGGGTGTTCTGTTTTGTTGCGGAGTCGTTTGCCGCTTTCTCTAGTTGTCATAGCGTCCGAACCTTAACGAACATGGCTCCATGTGTGGGGGAAGCGAGCGCGCTAGCCTGATACAGTGTCCGAGGCAACGGCAGAAGTCAGCATGATGTAACCTGTATTGCTCTTCATTCTCCGCTTCTCTGCACGTCATTCACATACCGGCAAGACAGTTGTCATGTTCAAAACAGGTAGGGCCGCTCCTCAATATTCCGAACGAAGTGAACTGTGTATCTGGTGGAGACTGACATATTGAGACGAAACTATAGAGCCCACGGAGGCATATCAATTCGGCGCCGGGAGAGCATTCTTGCACGAGGTTCGACACTTCCACATACTTCCAGCGATGTAGGGCTGAGTCGAGCGGAAACTAACGTGTCCGCGTGATGGGGGTCCGACGGTAGAGTTTAGGAAGCCTGTTCTCGAACTACACGGAGCTCCTAATTGGGAGGAGATCAATGACACAGTGTCAATAAAGAACTCTATCGCAGCGGTGTGGAATCATTGACGATTGCCATGGGTGTGGCGGGTCGGAGGTCTAGCCGCAGTCTCATATCTCAGAGGTAAGCGGTCGGTGTTGAGTCTTCTTGATAATTTTTTCTCAGCACCTTTAACATTTTACCTTTGATCATACTGGTTCCGGGGAGTCGATGTTTGGCCTTACATCCAAGAGAAGACGATATTTAACAATCGTCTGTTTGCCGCCTCCCTCATCCTCCATCCTTCATCCTCCATTCTACACACCCCACCTATCTCAGAACCCCATCAATCGACCTTCACAATCTGAGTTCAACGATGGCGATTATTTGCTATTACCGGATACTCGCTATCCCACACTCCGCCGAAATACACCAGATAAAGCGAGCTCACGAGAGGGTACTTGCTGAGGAGGAAGACCAGCGGATCGCGAGCGAGGAGATGGTGAGATCAATATTACATCACCGATGCCCCGCATTCCCCTGACTGACCACCATCAGATCCAGAAAGCATACATTACGCTGTCCAATGACAGACTACGGGCTATGCACGATTACCGACACCGAAATGGCTGTAAGTACGCCATTATCGCTGTCTTCCCTTTCATTGCCATCTGACACCTCGCAGGCCGCCTTTGCCAGAACATGTCAGCAGCGCCGAAGACGGCAGAGAACCGCAATCACGCCAGCGCAGGCGATCCCATGTATTGGGCCGAATACGGGAGTCGAATAAAATCTTGCGAATCTCCCCTTCGCCGCAAAGCTCCGCCATCGCAGCACCCTGACTACTGCGACGATGATAATGGTTCCAAAGACTTATGGCCGGTGTGGTCTTGCCTACCGAAAAAGGCCATGGGTTTTCATCGGCCGGACCTCTCGGCTAGCAGGGACACAATATACCGGATCGCCAAACGTACCCGCGACCGCGCGGGAAAGTTGCCGTTCGTCCTCACGAAGAACGAAAACGACGACCGCGTCAAGGCAACCATGAAGATATTATGGTCGGCCATCGTAAACAGTGACGGCGACGATTCCGGAGTGCAGATAGTACAGCTTTCATAGGGGTTGGTACCCAAAGCGATGATGGAAATATATTGGTGGTTGAGGGTGAGCTTTTGCAACAGCTGTCATTTCTGATGTATTTCATTTTCGTGTTTCCGTCCTGTGCTAAATTAGCACCCGGATGAAAAGTGTAAAGCGATTTATTACTTTTCTTTTTAACAATTATATCCATTTTCATTCCCATGCGATTCCAATTCTTGTGAACGTGAACATAATCCGCATGCATTCCATGGCAAAAAGCTCACTTGCGGCATGAGTAGGTTTGCCAGTTGTCCCTTCACAGGTACCATACGTCACTGTGGCGTTCCGTTGGCGCCACGGTTCGCCAGCCGCGCCGCGGTTCGCCAGCCGTGCCACGCGTGCGATACCCGCATCTGCCGCAAAATCACACACGATCACGCAGCTGATAAACCGTCACCATAGTGATGTTTTGGTAGTAGATTTGCAAGATGGTATTCGACCGAAGATGATATCTAAGATGACGTCTAGCTGGTTGGGCAGTATCATGCGCGTTTATAGGTACCAAGACAGCAGATCCTTAATCGTACAGAAGAGAGAGCAACAGTTAGAACATGAGAAATGAGCAATCCATAGGTCGGCTGCAAGAAGAAACAAACACATGAAAAAAACAGTGAAACAAACGCGTGACAAGGAAGCCAGCAAACGAGTGATATCGGTGAAGCATGCATCAGACAAACATGAGACAATCAATAACCTTTGTTGAGGATATGAGTGTGTGTTCAATTGCTTGATTCATTCACACAAAAAAGGACAGTGGATGACCAGCTAGACATACCACACAGAAGCTGAAGCAAGTATGAGAATAAACAGGATTCTTCGAGGCGCATATGACGAATAGTATGATACATGTGCAATATCCTGAACTAGTGACGAGGCTGGAATTTCAACAAGAACGAGAATCGTAACAACCTTGCTATGAAAGTTCAACCATTTGCACTTTGTACCAATTTGTCGCAACCACAGTCAAGCTGGCTAGTTTCCAGGCGAACCACCCAATTTCGCTGTGCCCTCCAACTTTTACGAGCTGCGGGCGTCATGCATAATCGTACTGTCAAGTGTGCTAGCCATTCGCTGAAATCGCAGTCACGACCCACTCATTTGTAAAGTGACCCACGCCTCGCCCATCGCACACACACAGTCACTGCTCTCACAAAACCCCCTCGCTTCCTCTTTCCTCCTCTCCACACTTCTTCCCTACAAAAACCTCCACCAAACACTTCCCTTCTCACGTCAATCCCCAACTCTCTCCCTTCTCCCCTTCCACAACGTTTTCTTACAACCTCCACGAGCAACTCTAGTTGTCACACTTTCCCCCGGAATAATACTGTGGAACGCATCATACCTTGGATGCGGGGCATGCCAAACAAAATTGGCATCATGCCCCCATCGCAACCGTCGTGACAGACCTAGTAAGCGGACTTTGATACGTGTCCTCAACCATGCGATAATTCCCAAATGTCCCTGGGCTAACGCGAATATCGAATAGGGCCGGGCAAGACATTACAGGCAATATGGTTCTGGTCCCCCGGGCTTCCAATAAGAGGCGCCCGATTCGTCGGACGCCAAAGCATTTGAGACAACATGTCCCACTTGCAAATCCGGTTACGTCACGCTGGATAGACCCGGGTAAGTGTTCTCTTAACCATGCGATAATACACAAGTATCCCACAGCTAATGTGAATACCGAATAGGGGCCGGGAACGACATTGCAGGCAATGTCTTTCTGGTTTCCCGGGCGGCCATCAATTGGCCTGGGAAAACACCGACCAGGCCACTGGGACATCCCCGACTCACAGGGTTACCAGGATGGCACTCAGCACGACGACGAATAGCTTGAGCAACAGGTTTACGATGAGTTCTTGAATTTGTTTTACAAAGGGCGGCTAGAAATTACATAATGGATACGCAATGCCCCCTGGCCCACATGACTCGTGCCGTGGTTGTTGCGCTCCGCCAGGCAATCGCCGCTGGGATGATTCAGCTTGGTGACAATGAGCTTAAAATCCGTAAGACCAGAATGCTGGTCGTCCCTGCGGTGACAATATGGAACTCCGGGGACGATGATGCTGGCACACCAGATTCCCCCCAAGACCTGAATGCTGGTCGTCCCTGCGGGGACATATGGAACCCCGGAAGCGGCTACACGAGAAGAGATAGTATGTCGGCCACTGAAGCAGCCCACCCCGGGCCATACTTGCCCTGCGAACAAGAACGGAGGAACTACAGTCAGGTTTTCATCCTGCCACCACAACCTCAACAAGCGTCCCAATTGGCACACGTGCCGGCGCGGCTGGCGAGTTCATATGTAAGTGCTTTCCAGTTGTTCGTTCGCTGTTTTATTCTTCCTTGCGTGCAGGCTGATGGTTAAGGCAGACTCTGCCAATGATCGGAGATCAAGTGACGCTGGTGGTAGATTTGATGAACGTACCTGGCCAAAGCCAGGTGCGAGGGGTATTACCCCTAACTCGCCGAGACAACCCATGATCGGAGATCAAGTCACTCAGTTGGCAGTCGAGATGAAGGAGAAAGGCAAGGTTGAGGAAGGGGAGAGGCTGCGGCGGTGGGTAGGGAAGGCTGAACCATGGTCGATGCGATTTGTGGACGCGTGGGGTGGACCGTTAGGACGTGATGGGACGGGGGCGGGCCTCGAGCCGAGTCAGGTGCAGAGGTGAGTGAACCCCTTGAAATTCCATGGCCACAGGTTACGTGGTGAGGTTTTTTACCTTCGGGTTTTCTTCCTAAAAAAATCGTCTCCCTGGCCGCTGCGCGAGGGGGCGACGTTTTCTGCTTTGTTCAGCCTGCTTTGCTGCTAGTCTGTTTGATGGGTGCGTATTTGAACCTATAGAGTGCTACTGGAGCTATACTGCGAGAGCTACCTACATCTACTCGAAGTGTTTACAGCGTCACGGCGTGGATATCAGGGAGAGGGAAAGAGGGGGAGGGGAGATTACTTTCTCCGCTCTCAGGGTGGGAACTGCTATTTGTTACTCACGGAAACCTTCCTTCTTCTTTCTTTGCTCAAAAAAATGCAAAACCTCTGGATAGGCTAGTAGTCAACGCTAGAGCAACATGAAGATCACGAAAGTGAGACGGAGGTTGCACATACCGTCCGTGAAATACACCATGATGAAGTAATGGACGAAGACGCTCCACCAGTTCGCGCCGGTTTCTGTCAACTTCGAGAACGTGATAAGCAACATCTCGAGAGGGGAGCTTGGGCTAGAGCGTAGGTGGGTTATGCCACATACCAAGGGCCCTGGGAATGTCGATTAAGCCCTGCTTCAGTTGCGTGTATACGTAATCGATGAAGTCACGTTCGGAATCGGTCCTCGCGTTAACTAGTATCGTTATGTCAGTGATGGACGCGGCGCAATAGAAACACTGGGTAGGCTGCAACACGTACCCCTGCGGTCCAACACACGGATGTAGCTTAGGACAAGCTTGGGGAGGCGTTCGAGGACGGTAAATAGTAGGACTAGGTCTTTAGCAATCTTCCGGCGGAGCGCCTCGATCTCGGCGCGCGTTCCCTCCGCGATATACAGGTTCTGTGGGTCCATCATTGTGTGAGCTTTGGGGGTCTGAAACTGGAAGGTTGGAGAGAAAAAGATGAGCGTGAGTGATTGATGCTGTTGGAATGGGGAATTTAGAGATGCGGTCGGAATGGGGAACTGAGAAAAGCGGGGGAAAGGGGGGGTTCTTATATGATCCAATCGTGCCCTTGGATTACGGTCATGGTTCAGTTACTGCACAGGTACGAACAACCTTTTTGACACTAATGAAGTCCAAATACAGTCTACTTATCATTATCCTCGGCAATCTAACAATACGACCCGCGCGGGCGAGACTCACTGACTCTAACCACACGGAAATCTTAATGGCAGCAGATGTCACGATACATCAAGCGACTTTCCGCCATCTCGACCGCGAACCGCAATGGTACTACATAGAAAACCGAATGGTTTTGGCTATACAAGCACAATCCTCCGGCCATTCGAAGGAGTGTCTGGGCGCATGGCAAGCAGGCCTGGGCATAGTCTGTCCGGACGGAAGACTATTGGGGCCGGCGGAGCGGTCCCGTCTGGAGCGACGATTTGGCCGGACGAATCGGGCTCCGTCCCAGGTCCAAAAACCCCGGGACCCGAGTTAGACCCCGTGGGGCCCGGAAATGTTTAGTGCAGAGCCGGCTGGCTACGACATGTACGGTGCCGGCTATCCGGAATACTTTGGCCGATGAAATTTTTGCATCCGATATGATACGCGATTGAGCAGCGACCAACGGAGAGGCACATAGTGTAAGATCTGCCGGTACAGGTGTCTCCTATGCCGTCTACTTCCCATATCCGTCTGTTCCTCGCCGTGCTGCCAACTCCTTTGACACAGCGCCCACTAAGCGAAAACGGGAGAGAAAGAGTGAGATTAATACAGTAACATTCTCTAAGTACATGATAACCGCACATAAATAATCAATCTTCCACCATACATGCTGCGTCCGCTCTCTACTCCGCCGCCACGTAGCTCACTCCATCCTCAGTGAACCGCGTCACCGATCGTTCCTTCTTCTTTCTGTCTTCGAAGAAACTCAACACCTCTGGATAGTAGTAGTTAGCGCTAGAGAGCCATGAAGACCACGAAAGATAGAGGACAGAGGTTGCACATACGGTCCGTAAAATGGACCACCAAGAGGTATCGACGGAAGACGGTCCACATATTCCGGCCGGTTGCTGTGGACCTTGGGAACGGTGATTAGCAATATCTCGGGAGAGGGAGCTAGGGTAGATGGGTTATGCCACAATGCACATACCGAGGGCCCAGGGAATTTCCGTCAATGCCTGCTTGAGTTTGTTGTAGGCGCAATCGATAAAGCCACGTTCGAATGCGGTCTTCGTGGTGACTAGTATCCTGGTGTCAGAGAAGGGCTCGGCGCAATAGAACCACTACGGTGGGAAGGGTTTAACAGGTACCTGCCCGCTCCAACAGATCGATGTACCGAAGGACAAGTCCGGGAAGGCGTCCAAGGTGTTCATGCAGTAGGACTGGGTCGTTCGTAAGCTGGAGGTGGAGCCCATCGATCCTGGCTAGCGTTACCTGGGAGATATAAAGGCTCTGTGGGTCCATCATTGTCAGCGTTGGGGGGTCTCAACTCTGCCGTTTGGAGAGGAAAGGATGAGGGATATGAGTGATCGATGCGGTCGAGATGGGCAACTGAGAAGAGCGGGGGAAAGGAGGGGGGGAGTTTATATCATGCATTCGTGCCATTGGATTACGGTCATGGTTAAGTTACGGTACTGGTATGAACAAGCTTTTCGACATAGTTGAAGCCAGATAGATCTTTTTTAGCTCTGTTGAAGTTTATATGGAGTATTGGTATCATTATTCCGGAACGTTCAAAAATACCGTTCGCGCGGAGTCCACCTTAACCATATCGAAGGCATAATTAGCAGAGAATGTGACAAAGTCCCCGCAACATACCGCGAGCGCCACGATCCTACGCAGAAACTTAAATGGTTCTAACGATGCAAGCAAAGTTCTACGGCCAATGGAAGACACATTTGGAGGCGTGCAAAGGCTTGAGGTCCTGGTGACAACACATACTCAGCATCCTTCTGACTGCGTTGCTCGTGGCATGTCAACTATCACCATTCGGGGTCTCGACTTTACATCTTACCCCTTACAAACGATAAGCACAAACTATAGATTCTTCCAGATCCCCCGAAGCATTGAGTGTATGAGGAAGTCGAGTCTTCTGCGCCACCGATCTCCACAGCCACTTACGTTTCGGCATATTTCCACCGTACGAACAAGCTTTTGACAGTCTTGAAATCTAAATAGAGTGTGCATGTCATTATCGCCGGAAAATCCAAAAATATGATCCACGCGGAGCCTTCACAGAAATGTACGTCACGGGAAAGATACCAACATGCTTTTTGACACTGTAGAACTTTAAATAGAGTCTACGGCGTAGTTATCATCCCCGCAAAACGAAAATCACGATCCGCCCGGACGCAACTCTCACCACATAGAAATCGTAATCATCACTAGGCAGCTGATGTCTGGTTCCACGAAGCGTCTTTCCCGTCATCTCCACCGTAAGCCACACCACTGGGACAGCGGGACGCAGTAATGCAAAAACTCATCGCGATTCGAAACATTTCCGCAGGCCACTGGACGAATCGTCACAGATCAGGGCGACTCTTGCAGTCCCTACGATTTGAAGAATACGTAGTATATTTTTGGCGGCCTTGCATTTTGCGGGTTAAAGTTCGATCTCTCCACCTTTCGCCTTACTCCGTGCGAATAGTAAGCTCAAGCCCAACTTTGTGTCAGATCCTGCATAAACGTGAGTTTATGTCGAATTCAAGTCGTCTGCCCCGGGCCGCGACCAAAGAAGACTTTTCGTTCCGTCTCTGCATACGTAGCCGTCTCCGCATCTTCATAAGTGTCCGTCTCCGTCTCCGTCTCCAGCTGCTCCTCCGGCTCGTCATCAACCTCCCCCACCCTCTCCTTGACCGCAACCTGAAGCTGATAGGCGCCGTTATATCTCGTTCGTGGTGAGGCTCAATCACAACTGCAAGCCTGAGGCGCACGTTGCTCAAACAGGTAGGCATGTGGTTTACATCCTGCCGATGCTACTACTGAAGATCTATAGAGCGGTACCTAGATGCTAATACCATTAGTAGACGGTATTCAAGAAAGGCATATGGATAAACAATTTGTGAGAACAGCAACATCGCGAAGTCACGCCAGACTCTATCATTAATTCCTCATCTGAGGTAGTCGTAACCACATCGATCTCCTTTTTCCTGAAAGACAACAAACACAATGCATATTCGGCTGCTCAACTTCAAGCATCATGCCTTTACATATAATCACCCTTAATACGATAGCATAAACTCCAGATGCCTCTTCCGAACTTTCAAGTATTGACTCTGTACACAATTATCCATCAGCCGGCGCCGCTTTTCTAGCAACATCGACAACAAGCCGCCGCAGTCACCAGAAGGAAAAGCAACACAGCAAAGACCTTCCGGAGCGGTGGCAGTCTTCAGAGGGATGCTAGAATAGCCAGGGTCTCAGGGGAAACTGTAAATTGCCCAAAGTAGTGTCCCGTGAACTCTTTGTTGTGTTCTTGGACAGCTTCGAGCATGAGGTGGCCCCTGGTAGCGAGTTCACGATCACCGAACGTAGCTTGAAGAACCGCGATGAGATGCTCCACATCTTCCAGCATAACGAGGCCATTATCGCGGATGTACGGAAGGATCTCGTTGATGGCGCAACCTTCAAGACGACTGATCGCGTAGGCAAGCCGGTGCCTCTTTGTCGGATAACGACGAGCGTCGCTGAACAGTTTCAGACGGAGCTGAGCAATGAAGACTCGAAGATTGTGGTCGGGAGTACCGCCGTACCTAGAAACGTTGGGAAGCGTCTCACCAAGAGCTTCGCGGTCATCGGGATCTAGTGGAGGTGTAGCGAGGAGGCGCGTGATGATTTCGCGCTGGAGGGTCACCTCGCGTTCGGCGGCATCGGCTCTGGCTGTTGCTTCGGCTAGGGTGCGACCCTCGGTAGATGTCTCGGGCGTAGGGACGTAATCAGGGGCATTGGTGATGGCAGTGGCGAGGTCGTGAAGGTAGCTGAGGGTATCGGCATCGTCGGTAGATGTGACCATAATGGAAGCCTGGATGCACCGCCAGAATTCGTCGGAGAAGGTTTTGATAACCGGCATGGCTTCGCGTCGAGAGGCAGGTTGACCGTGTTGGTAGAGGCGGGTCAAAAGTGAGCAGGTGTGGGTGGTGTGGAATGCGCAGTGACTGATCCGATGGATGACGAGTTGTGGGTGATGGTGCAGCGGGGTACTCGAGGATAAGAGCAGTAAAAGCAAGCGGTCGTATGATGATGTCGGGAGTATGTAGCAGACGATGAGTAGCTTGGGGAGAGGTTCGACAGAATGTAATGTAACGGGACAGGTGCGAGGGAAAGTCGTCCGTATGTAGCCACCGAGCCAGAGCGAGGATAGCAGCGAGGCGGAAGCTGGAGCAGAAGCAGAAGCGAGGCGAGAGACAAGGAGCAGATACAGAGAGTGGGACAACGCGAAGTCCAGCATACGGCGAGACTTAAAGACGCGGATCCAAAAACGTCACCACACACAATGCCCAATTTCGACAACACCTTTTCCCTCCCCTACGCTTCTATCCACCACACAATCTGTCCACCATCCCACAACTCACCACAACCAATACCCACTTTCAACAACACATCTTCCCTCCTCCACTAGTCCATCCCCGCAACAATCCGTCCACCATCGCAGCAGACATCAACCATGTCGAAACCTACTCCCTCGCGCCTGTATCATGCAACATCACCACAAGACCAAAATCCGAGCTCCGCCTAGGTATTCACTATGTTCACTACGACACTGCTACCACCAACAACATCTCAAGGCGGGTTTCTTCACTAGAGTCTAGCAGGGACGAGCTACGAAAACTGATAAAGCCGTGCCATCCCGACGTGTCGGATTCCCTACCGGAGACGACAAGTGTTCAACCGGCGCGCCGTGGTGTCCTCCGCAAGGGAAGGCATCCGCTGGTGTGTGATGAACCCCGAAAAGCTGGAGGCGGGGAAACCACGGAGCCACCAGGTCCTCAATGCACACATTGAGCGCACCAGAGCCACGACGGCGAACTGGCTGAAGGAGGTGGAGCTTGGCGATGGGGTCGCAGCTTAGGCTTAGATGAAGGGAGGACTAGACGCCTAGAACTGGGGCGGAGATGGATTCTACCCGATGGGTAACTGCGTCTAATGACGAGGGAACGTTTGTTCCCGTTGATATCCGTAGACACGGGAGGATCGGTGGTGTCTGGTGGAACCTGGTCAGGGGCGGTAGTATAGAAACCAATGATATCCGCGTTTGTTTGTCTTTTGCATTATCTTCTTATGCTGCTTATGTGCTCATGCCAATGGGTAGTCACTCGTCATCTTGTGAACTGCGTTGCGTTGTAACTCAAATATCTAATCTTGAGCATACCACGTTCCATCACTCACTTCCCAAGCTCGTATTCCTTAGATATAGTAGGCACTTCAAAAGAAAAGCATCAACGACCACCTCCCGCTGATGATGCGCAGCGCCGGCAATCGAAGACATGAAGTATGTATCAGATTTGACGGGATCTTTTTACACGTTACTGGAGCTCTACGAAACAAAAGAACACACAACTTGGCGAAAGCCGCAACGAAAGAAAACTTTTGATTCCGTCTTCGCATACGTGTGCACATCCGCTGACGTCTCCGTCCCCGTCCCCGTCACTGGTTGCTCATCCGGCTGCGCCTCCGCCACACAACAAAGACATTCCGTAGCGGTGGTAGCATTCAGCCGGATGCTAGAAAGGCAAGGGCCCTGGAGTAAATCGAAGGGGTCGCTTGGGAGGAAGTCGAAAGTTGCCCAAATTAGTGTCCCGGGAGCTCCTTGTATCCTTGTGGGAAAGATTGGAGCTTCTGTACGAGATCAGGATCACCGAAGGCAATTTGCAGAATGATGATGACATGCTCCACATCGTCAAGCGCGACAATGCCATTGTCGCTGATGTACGGAAGGTTCTGATGGATAGCGCGACCTTCGAGACGATTGATCGCATAGGCAAGCCGGTGCCTCTTTGTCGGATAACGACGAGCGTCGCTGAGCTGTTTGAGACGCAGCTGAGTAATGAAGGGTCGCAGTTTGTCGCGCATACCGTCGAACATAGGAGCGTCCGGAAGCTTATCGCCACGGGTTCACGGATCTCGGGAGGTAGTGCGTGCGTAGTGAGGAGGTGGGTGACAATTGCGCGCTGGAGGGCCATCTCTTATTCGGCGACATCAGCTCTTGCAGTTTCTTCTTCGGCTAGGGTGCGACCCTCGGGAGCTATCTCGGGCGTAGAGACATAATTGGGGGCATTGGTGACCACAGTGGCGAACTTATTAATGAAGTTGAGGGGAACGGTATCGTCGGGAGATTCCATCGTAGTGGTTTCCTGGATGAACTCCCAGAGTTCGTCGGAGAAGATTTTGATAACCGGCATGGCTTACCGTCCAGACGTAGGTTGACGGTGTTGGTATAAGTGGGTGAACAGTGAACAGGTGAAGGGTGTGTGGAATTCTGACGACTCTTCTGGTGATGGTGCGGCGATGTACTCGAGGGCGAGAGCTGCAGAAACAAGGAGTTTGGCGACGGGCAAAGCGGGAGTCGTGTGGCGAGGTCGGGAGAATGCAGCAGAAATCTGCGTAGCGTCCGGGCGATAGCGAGGATAGAAGCAAGGCGGAAGCTGGAGCAACAGCGGAAGCGAGGAGAAGTCCCGCAGACAGCGACACTCAAAGAGGGGGGCCCAAACTCAGGGGTGGTGGGTTGCTAACAAACAAGACGTTCTGTAAAGGAGAAAGAAAAAAACATACAGAAGCAGAAGAAGAAGTAAGTAGGAGAATTAACAGGATTCTCAAGGTGCCAACGAGCCGCATATGATTAATATGACTAATATGACGAATGTCCAATATCTTGGACGAGTGACGACCAGTGTTCTACATGGACCAGACCGGTCGGGCAACCGGTCTATCGGGATAAAATTCAGTAGACCCGACGGAGGCTTTTGTAGCTCAGGATATATCCCGACCCGACCAGACCGTACTCAAATTTTCTCAGGACTGGTCTATGTAGAACACTGAATGGGGCGGATAGAGCATTTACTTCCTGTTCACATTTAATGCAACTCGTAGAGATGTGATCCAGATTTTAGAAATTGTTCTGTCGCTAGAACCCGCACCGTCTTTGCCATTTACAGAATCAAAAATGAATGCCACACGGTTGCATCTACACCCACGCCACTATCTCACGGTGCGCTGACTGATCTGGAGAGCATTCTATGCAATTGTTGGTGACCCGTGAAACCAGTGTCGTGGTCCTCAGGATCATCGGCATGAATCAGTCTTGACGTTCCAAGATAGTCAATCTCGGGGAGGTTCTCGATCTTGTATTTCGGTGGACGGAAGAGGTTTCCGGCGCCGACAGAGAAGACGGTGCAGTGCTAAGGAATAATGAGCGGAAGCATGACCATGAACGTGGAGAGTGTCTCACCTTTCCCTTGGCCTCAATCGCTTCACGGATAGCTTTGTGTTCATCCAATGTTACCGCCTCCGCCGCCCAGATAAGATCCTCGATACCCTCTTCCTCAGCTCCATCGTAAATTGAGCAGATGCCGCGGTTGTACAATACCTCGCACGAGTGCAGCTTGTGGTCGAGGCCGAGTTGCTGGTAGTCGATCACTGGATTTCCGCGCATCTTCGCGTAGCATTCGTTTGCGTTCAAGGCAGCTTCTTCAAACTCGCCGAGCAGGAAGTTGCATACGCTCAATTGAAACCAGGCGATCGCTAGGTCTGGATCTTTCGTCACGGCGCGTATGAATGCAGTCACCTAAGAGATGGGATTGTTAGCGGGATCTTCCATGTAGAGTTGGAATCTGAACGTCGACTAACCGCTTCGCCGTGCCATCCGAACATGGAGTGGATCATGCCAATGTTGAAGTAGCCTTTCGCGGTGGGGTCGTTCTTCTCGATCGTCTTCACTGCAAGTTCGTAATCACGGGCTTCGTGGTGCTCGATTGCCAGCGCCCACTTCTCGAGCATCTGCGGGTGGACGTTAGATTGTATTGCTTGCGGAGTGTGTTTACCGATCTATCAGGCAGGATGGGAAGCACACCCCTTTGTGAGACATGGTTCTCTTCGCCTGGGCGGCGTGAGGATACTTGTTGATAGTACGTCTCGATTGAAGGTTTCTCGCAGGGTGTCGGTGTTGTGTTTCGTAGGTGTCTCTGTGAAGAAAATGACGACGTATGTCGGCTCTTGGCTCGGCGGCTCTGTGGTTTCCCAAAGCTGTCAATGTGAGATTTCGAGGCGGGTCGTATGGAGAACCTAATAGAGGCTAGCGGATCATGCCTTCGCATCCCAATCTATACACATCATCGCCAGTTTTCATCACTTGCCCATTTTCCAGTAGCTCACAGCTTTCCCACTACTATCATTTCTTTCACTTCTCAACTCACATCTCACACCTAAGTCGCACCTCACACCTCACAGTTCACACATCACACTCCCCAAATTGCTCACTACTAATCCTTAATAACCCCAATTCTTAGTAATCACCGTTCCTGCCCCGATCCCACATCCTACAACAATATCACCCGCCGATGTCTCCTACAGTCCCCACCCATGCAGTCTACTCCGTTTTTCCCGCAGCACGCTCTCGATGGAGTCCCTGACCACAAGATCCACGGCCGTCTTCATCCCGCCATCGTCGGCCTCCTTACCGCCGCCTGCATGCTCTCGCTTTTCGTCGCCATCTTCTTCGTCGTCCGCCGCGGAATGCGTTCAGTTAAGGAGCACGACGAGAACGCGCGCATCGACCGCGAGCGCATGGCCAGTATCAAGGCTGTTGGAGGACTCGACCGCATCTACGAGCTCGCCAACCAGGGCGACACCAGGATGCTGAACGAGTTCGTCCTCTCGAAGGCTCAGAGGGAGAATGCGGGAGTCCAGAGAACCTTTAAGGCTATCACGGTCGTCGCTGCCGACGGCAAGATGGTTACAGTCCAGCATCCGGTTCGTCGCGATTTGAAGGCCGAGGAGGAGGCCCAGAAGCTTGTGAGGAAGGCCTCAAAGAAGTCGGGAAGTCATCCTTCTTTGACCAAGGGATAAAAAGGCTGGTATGGGGATGACCTTCTCTAATGATTATGCTCGTCTGTCTCCCGTTCGAGGCTGACAGAAGCAGTCTACTACGCAGCTGAGGGGTGTAAACGGCGACAGTTCCTCCATAGCATACGAAGGAGCGCCTGTAGGCCGCCGATTCTCCAGATACGCTACCTGCGGATAGTCAATAAAATCCCTCTCGGCTTCCCAAAAGTGCCGATTGTCTGGCTGCTGTGTTCTGCTCAGCTCCCGTGTCCCACGTGTGTCAATCTGCCTTCAAACTTCTTCCTGCCCGTGATTGCTCTTGAAATCTCCACAATCGACCTTCTACACCCCTTCAATGATCTGTCGGCGTATGAGAGGGAGAGGAAACATTTACCATTCGTAGTATACTGTCTGCCTACCCAGTATATTCTGTATCTTACCATGAAGTCCCATATCACTCTCTGGTAGAATACCTCGGTCCTCTTCCCTCTACTTCGTGCTGGAAACATCGCGTTTCAGCATCATCTTCTGGCGATCGTTGCTGTCCGCCGTGGCAGAACTCGGCGCAAGTGTCTCTGTAGCTCGTAAATGTCAGCGATCTTCTCGACTTGCAGATCATTGGCGACAATGTACGTCTTCCTCGCCGCAGACCACGTCCCCGTCGATCTAATAGCAAATTACGGGCTAGTACTACGGGTCAGGATTCTTCTCGGTGCCCCAATTGAGGGCATGAGGGGCTACCGAAGCACGTCGACACGGCCACCTTGTTCATATTCATGATTTACAAACAATTCTGATCGTTAGTAGTCACGTTGGGCGTCCCGGCGGCGATTCGGTGGCAGCGGACATGCCCAACTGCCAATGGTCAGGGATGGCCGGGCCAGCGGTCGGGACAGTCACGTCACGATCATGGTTGAGTTTGTGGAAGAGCATGGGCTTTTCTACTGTCGATGATATAGTCCTTCGTTTGCTTATGCCTACGACGTGAGCGTATGTTAATTCCGCCCCTCGATCACGCAGTACAGCCAGGCCGATGTCGATTCTGCGGAACGGGGCTGTTCTGGGCAAATGGGCAGCTTTATCTTTGCTTCTTACGTAAAGGAAAATCCTGGAGGACCTGCGACGAACGGTTATTCAATGGTGCCGCATATTTACCAAATTCCAGACCCGCGCTTGGGAGTTGCTCGGAAGGGGAGGTAATGATTTTGGACATACGTTGCTTGATGATGTTCTTATTCTGTACGTGCGCGGATTGCGAATGTCGTTGCAGCCACTAGGCAATATGAGTGGTCTACGCTCAAATTCTGGTGCTCGCTTCGAGTACTGAGTCCTGGATGAAATTGGGCTTCACATATGGGACAATCACTACTCCCAGACGTAAATCTTATTTCATGCTATTTGTCCAACACAGATCTTATTGGTCCTCCACCACGGCTATTCATGCACCTGCTTCCTTCGCCTATGCCTGTTCCGCCTGCTCTCGCCATCGGTTTCCTCCGTCTCCACCAAAAATAAAACAGTGGGCGCCGCCACCGGCATCCCCCGCCCCTCCACTTAGGTATTTAGTATTAACAAACCCATTTCTCATCTGGAACTACACCACCACGCTTCATGCACCTCCTTCCTTCCTCTGTGCCCAATTCGCCCGGGCGCTGCCACCGGTCTCCTCCGCACCTTCACCAATTTGTGATTATCCAACAAATGTTTCCTTGCTGTCTCCCATCGCTGATTTTCAGGCACTGGATTCATCCATCTGCTCCTGTCTTCTACCCCCACGCCAGCGGTTTACGCTGTCGCGATCGAAGACACAACCGTGGACTCATCCACCGTTTCCGTCCGGACCTCCACCAAGCACGAATTCATGAGGCCAAATTCGCCCACCTTGGGGACGTCGTCCCCTACCTCCGCCTGTTTTCGAATCAGCTCCGCAACTAACATGGTAACTTCCCGTATCGGGAGCACCGAGAGGGACCTGTTGTCACATACCGAAGTTGCACGTCGTGCAGAGGGGTGGCAAGCCTGTTGCCGGGCAATAGGCTGGAGTACCGATTGCCTGTGGTTTTATGACGGAAAATGTCTGCGGTGACGCATACGCGCACACGGGGCTGCGCAGTGAGATCCCTCGCGGGACGGTCAAGGCATTCCACGGAGTCCTGGTAACTGCACCCACAGTGCAGCTTGCCAGCCTTGGCGTGCTTGTCTTGATGAAGTTGCGCCCACATGGCAGCGCACTTGCCGTAGACATAGTGGCCGCATATGTTGAATACGACGCCCACCGTGACGGCACCACGGCGACAGCTGCATGTCTGAGGGGCAGGTGGTTAGTAAATACCATGAGGCAAGTCAATAAAAAACGTACCGGTCGGGTCCATATTGAACTTTTTGTGGAGTTGATGACTTGGTGTCGGATTGTTAGTGGAAAAGAACAGGGATGTTGAGTGAAGAAGAAGGAAGGAGTCCGGGTCCCCCTGCTGTTTAAATAGCTGCCGCACAGCGGTAGCTTCCCACAACGCGACGCTAGCGGCGTGACTGGTAACCAGCGTCCACGCACATCGCTGAGGGTTGAGCCCTACGATTCGTTGCACGTTCGGCCTCCAATAGGCCTGTACTCTAGGTGTGGGCTGTGATGGCGTAAGAGTACGTTTGTCCCACCCGATGACTGCTTTCCACAATGACCCCCGCCGCGCTTGCCTTCCCACAACAACCACACATCGAACGACTCAATATGCTCTGTAGGTTCATCGAGAAACGACAACGCGAATGACATGGAAACAGTATGTGTAAGATACCACCATTAAGGTAATTCTTATGTATATCGCAATTGAATCAAAGTGATACCAGGAACACCCAAACAGGTGGTAAAAAAGGAAGCTATGCACAAGATCGTTTCAGGATTCGTAGTCTCAGACCTCTTCCTGGATGAAGCAGATTCAAGCTTAGCTTCCCAGGGCGGTAGTCGACCATCCGGCACCGTCTCCGGGCAGGCTTTGTAGACCAGCGAATGAAAATCCCACATACCCTACATGTACCTATAGATAACCTGATCGCGTTTGTTTTGATTGTTACTGTCTGGTTTGTTTTAATTATGCTGTTTTGTTTGTTTTGATTGTTCAGTCTGGTTTGTTTGATCCCTTTTGCTGGTCTGCACGCTGGACCGCACACCGGCGCCGATGTGTGGCGCCACGCCATCGGCAGTGTCCTAGCCTCCCGGTACATTCTGGGCCGTATAGCGAATCCGTCCTCGATTCGACATCCCTGGAAGACTACACTCCTTGTTCGCCTCAGCCCTGACTTGATTCCGTCCCTTCTCGGGCAAAACACCAAGACGAACTAGCCGGACGGTTGACCGCCCTGCATCTTTCTCGCCACCGCCGATGTAGAAAGAAGGATCTCGAACGTCACCGCGAAAAGAAATTGTCGACATGCGCTCGTCAGTGGAAGGCATTCGCCTGTTGGTTTATCACTCGACTATGGGCCTCTTTTGTTGTTGACGTTTTGGTAGTGGATATGCGTGATGATATTAAGATGTCTGAGATGAAGTCTAGCTAAGTGGACAGGATAAGACCGTTTTATGCTCAATCGTACAGAACGTAGAGCGAACACTCGTCAGAACATGAGAGATATGAGCAAGCCACAAGTCGGCAGACGTAGGAGAAACAAACACATGACAAACAGGGAAACAAACGCGTGACAAGGAAACGAAGTGATATCCGTAAAGGATGAATCAGGCAAACATCTCACAATCAAAATTTGTGCACATAAAGGATGTGAATTATCGACCCGATTTTGTAAAAGGGGTGGCGCCAGTCTCCCCGCCTAATAGGCTCGAGAGCGACTTCGTAGCTGCGGAGGTCCCGGGAATGTGGTTCGTACGATTTGCTGTTCCACGGAGCAAGGGTAATTAGTTGCAGCGGCTGTATTACAGGAATATCGGGCAGTGAAGAACTGGCAACGGCCTCACCATATCTTTGCAACGATAGAAGTAGCACCTTTGGGGGGAGAGAGGCTAGATGGCGAAAAGAATGGGAATTTCACATATCGCGACATCGCCAATGGCGCCACCGCTGCGACTGTAATCGCGAAGCTGAGCGATTCCCAGCGCAGAATGACTGATCCGTTGGGTGTCATCCGCCGATTGTAACTTTGGAGGTAGACTGCGGGGAAAGACGGCTAACAACAGTGGCATTTTCCAATACTACAATATTAAATGTGACGACTAGATATGCGGAGAAGGCAAGCAAAAAGGTAGTACGTTTTGTATGAGGGTAGAAA
>NW_026250461.1:0-56456 GCF_024521635.1 Tricharina praecox
GAGGAGCTGAGAATGGCCAACTACAAGGCTGGCTGGAAGTTTCCTGACCAGAAGTGGAGGGTCTAGGCCCTAGGGGGTGGGATTGCGTTGCGGGTGAGTTCCTTTTTTGTTTTAAAAGTACGAGATACCAAATAAATCTCTTTTTTTCTTAACGACTTCTTCTTGTAATGGTGATATTGTAGGTACATACATGTCGTAACAGCCAGCCATACCTTCCAACCTTCCTTCCCCACTGTGACATACGCGTGCTATTACTCTGTGGTCCCCAATCCCACCCATCCACTCCCTACACCCCCGCTCCCGCCCTCGCCGCAGCCACCTCACCCATTCTCGCAAACACCGCCGACGGATCCAAAAAGATCTGCATTCGCTGTGCCCTCATCACCCCGCCCTCCCCCTCCGCCTCCTCGGGCCAATCACACACGGCCAACCCACGGACCGTAAACACCTCCCTCTTCGGATCCCCCTTGACGACGTACGTGATATCGGCCGCCTGGTATACCCTGCCAGTGCCAGGGACGATATCGAAGTGCACTACCTCGTGCTCCATCGAGTCGAGTGCGGCAAAGGTTTGCGTGAACATCTGCTCGTGTTAATAACGTTTGGAAGGAGGGACTCAGGAATGACCTGGGGACGGATAGGGGAGGGATGATGGGGGGAGGGGACGGGGGAAACCCACGGCGAGGATGTTCTCGCGCCCACTCACGGGTGGCAGGTTGCCGAAGTGGATCGTCGCCGTGGGCGTGAAGAACTTGTCGACGTAATTCTCTGCGTCGAGGGCGGCGCTGGTCGAGTGGAACTGCTCCACGTTAGCTGGTTAGCTGGTGGAATAGAGGCCGTGGGTGGGGAAGGTGGACGTCAAGAAGCCATTGGTGGATTTCCTCGCGGGACGGTATGGCGGGCGGGGACATTGCTTGGGATTGTTCGTATTGTGGGATGGGGCGGATGGATCGTATCGTAGTTTATCTTATCTTGCTTCACAGTTACATACCTGTACAATGTACAGTGCTGCGAGTGATGGATGAATTACTAATCAGCAACCTGGTAAGTTGATTTCAAATGGAGACGATGCCCCGCAGGTAGTTAAGTGGGACCTGGATGAATACTAGCCCTCGATCCAGTCCCTATCGTGCGAGACCACTCACACTGCCCCGGGTACATGCAATAACAATCAAGCGGTGCAAACAATTCCCAATAACACAAACCAGATGTTCAAATTTAGAGTAGACCGACTCAAACGCCGAAGCATCGAAAACCAACCCAGAACAAAAAGACAGAAGCAATTAAACAGGAAGATGGTTCATCTAGTATACACTCGGCAAACCCAGGAACCTCTTAAGGAGGATTGCAGTCAACAGCACGACCAACGCAAAAATGATCCGGTCCAGCCAGAATGTCTCTTCACGTGCTTGCTGCTGCAGCGGGGGTGCAAAGCGCGGATCTAGATATGGCGGTAATGCTCCTTGCAGGTGTGCGGGTACTCCGTTCTGCTCTCTGCCGGGCGGAAGATGTCCGTTCATAGGTGGTGGGGCTTGTTGCGGTTGCGGTTGTGGTTGCGGCTGTGGCTGTGGCTGCGACGGCTGCTGCTGTGGCACCGCCGGCTGGGTTGGGGTAGGAGTTGCATCTGCCGCCGGCCCATCGCCGTTTGTGCCGCCCTGAGCCCCTTCACCCTCCTCCTTCTTGACCTTGAAACCGATCTTGAGCTCAGCTGGAGTTTCTTCCTCCACCTTCGCATCCAATCCCATTTCCTTGGCCGCCGCTTCGCTCTCCTTCAGGATCTCGACACTGCTCTTTCCGCACGTCTCACACTTCCACTCCCCGCTCGTCTCGGCAATCTTCCTCCGCTGGTCGTCACTGCACTCCAGCGCACCGACCTGTCCTTGAGGCTCACTCTCCATGAACCCACGTAGCGCGACCACCGCCGTCCGCACCCCCCACGCCGGCAGCCACGTATCCTCATGGTGGTCCGAGATGCTCAGACAGATCTCACGGTTGACCTCGAAGCGTCCGCTGGGCGAGAGGAACCTAAACGACGGGGGGCGCATGGGGTAGGCGGAGGGCAGGTTTATCCGGCCGTGGTAGATCCCGTTCGCGTAGGGGGACTCCGGCGGCCCGCGCATCGTGAAGTGCCATTCGAACAGGTTGTTCTCGAGCGGTGCCGCAAAGTAGTCCGGCGACGGCGAGTTCGCTAATTCGGCGGCTTCGCGCACTGTGCAGCGTTAAGTAAGTAACTGTGTCCCTGGCCGGGAGTGCGCGTGCGGGTGCATACGAATCCGCTTTATCGTCGGCGACTTTTTGTTGTAGGTTGGAGTTTCCGAGCTGCTCGCCATGCTATGTAATGAGCTAGGCTTGAGCTACCTCACGGTTGCTGACTAGATGGTGCCTTGTCGGCTAACGATGACGTTTAGGTCGGGTTCTGGTTGGTGCTTAGCTGCTCGACGTTGCAGCACGGGGGAGCAGGAAGGATGGATAATCGGTCTTGGGGAGTTGAACTGGAGGTCGTGATTGGGATCAGGTAAGGTGTCCTGTTTCGGATATGCATCTGCAGCTCTTCTATGATGCGAGGCCGCCGGGTAATAACGTCATGGCTGGCGGCTGAAAGAAACTCTACTAGGTATACCCTAAGCCCTACTAGAATTTGTCTACCTAGTACTACTTACAGGGACAACCATCTTCCGAGACGATATTTGGGTCTGGATAATCACTTCATGTTGAGGAGTGCAGACGTCAATGCGTAGTTAATCTGACGAATCGCCGAGTTTTCAGATTTCCCGCTGGGTCACAAAATTCGCGAGTGACAAACTGTGATTGCCAGAAACTGGGGGCACATCATGTGAATACTTCAAGTGCTTGCTTTAAGCACCCAATATTGGTGAACGAAACCCACCCAACCAATCATCGCGCCACTATTTGTTGGGTACGAATTCCGCACAAAATTCACAGGATCTTCATTTTAGGGTCTAAAACATTATGTGTTCATGAATCCGGAAATGTAAAACCGAATTGAAAAAAGCGTATCATCTAGGTAAGAGGAAGTAAATCTATGAATTCTAGCTTCAGATCGGAGTATCACCGAAGCTACGGAAAATCAGTAGATCGATGGAGCGGTCATCTTAGATATGTCAGAAAATATCTTCCCAGCAGCTCCCCCTCGTCATGACCGGGCATAAGCGCCACCTCGGGGGTTGCCTCCTCCTCCTCCTCCTTGTAATAACCAGGCATAAGCTCCATCTCGGGGGTTTTCTCCAACTCCGCCTCCCACCAACTTCCCACCCCTTTTATCTCCTTCTTCTCCTTGAATATGGGTTCACCATCCTCACCATCATCGTCGAAACTCTCAATCTCCCGCTTAGGTCCCATGAATCTGACTCTAAACAGCTGGCCAATGTGTTTTTCGCCGGGTATTTCCAGAGTTCCCTCTACCTCCGCCGACTGCGGTAGACACAACTCGGGACGGGGGCCTTCGGTGTGAGCGACCCATTCAATGACGGTATCGAATTCACCTGGGTGGCCCGAGAGGACTGATTCCGAGGGGGAGCTGGAGCTGGAGCGTTTCACCGGGGAAGGCAAACGGAACTCCGGGTTCTTGGGCTTGGGAAGAACGATCCTATCGGCATCGCCATTGGAAGATCCAGCGTATTCGTCATCATCAAATACATCCGGCTCGTCCGCGAGTTCAAATTCGTCAAATTCGTCGTCAAACTCGTCGACTTCTTCGTAGGATCCGTAGTCGTTGGTGTCTTCGTCGAAGATGACACGCTCCAGCTTTACCGGCTCTGCCCAGGGCTCTTTGGGGATGGGTCTTCTCTTGGCCGGAAAGCTGGCCGTAACGACGGTTTTGTCGTCCTCCTGGCTGAGCTCCACTTTCATCTTGGTGTTTTCTACGAGGACTTCCGGTGCTGCAAACATGGTTAGCTAGTTTCGTCTCAACAGAGAACTAGGGAGCTCACTCTTCTCCGTCGCCTTGATGCTGCGCATGACATCCACAAATGCCTCGGGTCTGAAATGGCAAGCTCTGCGCAGCTTGAATGACCCCTCCCACAACTTGGAAGCGTCCAGGATTATCTCGACACATTTGACCTCCCAGACCCTGCCACCAAGGCTCGCAAAAATCCGTTCCGTCTCCCGCAGGGCCTCGCAGCGGAGCTTCCTCCAATCTTGTTTGTCCCACACGTTCTCCCTAGGATTGAATGAATTCCCATATTTCTTACGGAGAAACATATCCTTCTGAATTTCGCTGTCGTCTCTGGTCCATTCTTCTCGGATGAGCTCCGGGATGAGGTGCAAAAGCCGTTCACTCATCAGTAGTCTAAGGACTGTTTCGAGTGACGGCGGGAACTCCTCAGTCGTGTACTGATAAGAGTGATGCTGCACCAGTTTCAGTCCGTCACTGCAAGCCGTGTACGGCGCGTTGATGTCGCTGTCCGACTCCTCCTGTGGTTTCAAGACGAAAACTGCGATCTGCGAGCAATCCCCAAAGGCCTTCCGAAGGATGTCCACTCCCTTGTCGTCGTCATCGACGTCGCAGACAATCCCCTTCAGTTCTCCCCATTTATCCGTTCCCTTCAGGAACGAATCAGGGCTTCCACAAGCCTCGGCCGCCTCCCGCAGCACGTCGGTAGCATTCTCCCCGCCCACCTCTCCCATCCCCCTTCCGAGACCACCCACACCACAGAACTGTACATCGTACCCGAACTCCTCGGCCGCCTGCAACGCCCAGGATCTGAAATCCTGTCTCGTCCACTCGAAGCGATGGTCGTGGTGCCTCATGAGATATGGGACCCCGTCGCGACGGTACCTCTCAGCCGCCGGCGCGTTGGGATCCAGGTTCGACAAGAAGTCGAAGAGCGCATTGAACTCTCTATTCGGCGTGGTGACGATGCAAACCTTCGGTTTCAGCTTTCCCAGCAGAGTTGGTGCAAACTGCGAGCGTGGGCCAGGGTCGAGATGTTCAAGTACTAGACACTCCTCGTTAGTTTCTATGTACCCTTTCGATTGCGGGGAAATTAGGTTGCGCCCACCTTCGGCAGAGACAATCACCTCATGGTAGCCGACGTCCTCGATCCGCAGCGCTTCGAAACTTCCTTGAAGCAGCCTAATGTCGAGACCACGCCATCTGTCCTCTTCGTCCCCAAACGGCTGTTCTAGAAACATCCAACTCTTGCTCTGCGCAACTTCGTCATCGATGTCGACACCTGTCATCTGCCCCAGAGGCAACTCGTCTTCACACGGGACCAAACGACGGATGAAGGTTGCTTCGCCGCAGCCAACGTCAAGAAGCCTGGGGATGTTTCCTGCGAACCGCGGAGTGGCAGCAATTGAGCGCAGAATGTCGTGGATGGCACGCTGTCTCTGGATCTGAAGAGGTGGTTCAAATACCAGATATGGAATATCGGGAGGAGGGGGCGAACCGTCTTCCGACGGTGGAAGGGGGATGTCCATGGTGTTTTGTCGCTGTTTTCTTTCTTGGCGTTGGGTGGATGTTATTGGATGGAGTTGAAATACGGTTGAAGCGGGATGTAGAAGTAGGATGTTGCCGACAACCCTAATTGGTGATCGACATGTGCACTAGCTAAACTTTATCACATCACTCTATAGATTAGAGTGCACATAGGGCTGAAGCCTCAGGGGACATCTAGTGCCGGAGTAAGTGAACATTCGGATCGGGGGAATTAAAATCCAAATGCGGTAATATACTAGCATTTATTTATTTTATTTTCTCACGCTCCATGGCCCCGCAGAGACCGAAAATCACAATATTTCGGCCAGTTCTTGCCCGTTTTCTTCGATAAAACACTCTTCTGGATCGCATGAGCACGCGCATTCTATTGGTTCTATTCTTCAACAGGTCTGTCACTAATACCATTGACCGCGCTTCCGCAGCCTACTCTAGAGCTCTAGCGCTTCAGCGCTCGACAACCCCGCCGGGAACGAATATCACAATTTCTCGGCCAGTTCTTGCCCATTTTCCAAAGCGCAGATGTACAAAGCTCATCAACAGGTTAGCGATAAGTCAGAATTGTAGTAGATTGTAGGTAATTAGTTTCCATTTATGTACAAAATATCCTTTATCACGGCAATTAGCCACCATGTTGTGGTGCCAAGACGTCCCAATCGGGCAACTGGGTGTTGCAAGACTGCCCAATCGGGCATTGTGGCTGTTCAGCTGCTGGACATTCCCAGGGCCTCTCCATACTAAATCTTTTTTCGTCTATTTATTTTTAATTTTGGTTGCCACTCAACCACAACGTTTTTTTTAAAAAAAGGGCGCTGTATAAATCATCTCCTGCCTCTTCTCTATCACTGTACAGAGCTTTTTTTTTTTAAAAAAAAACGGCTTTTTACCCTCGTGCACCCCTCCGGCGCTGAAATAGCGCCCATGTACCCCCCTATCCTCGATGTACCCCACGCAAAATTTTATAATTAAAGTACGGTAATTGTTTACCGCAACAAAACAGATTTACTCCTCCACCACCACCATAAACCAGATTTTAGTTCAATTAAAGTACGGCAATTCTTCACCACAACAAAATAGAGGCCCTTTCTTATGGCAAATGGGCCGAAATCTACAAAGCGGCTGTGACACCGTTCGACTGGGAGGGCTTCAACAAAATCATCAAGGAGGACTCGGGCTCAGACTCTCCGCGCCAGGCAGAAGAGACTAGAGAGAACCGACTTCAGCTTCAATCCTGCAAGCCACCATTGACCAAGATACCGCGGGGTAGACCGGCAAAAAAGCGAGTACAGAAGGGCGACATGCGGAGGAAGGGGTACACTCCTAGCAATGGTGGATCTAGTCTGCCGGACGTGTCTAATAAACCTCCGCCACGCTGTAGCATCTGCAGTGGTGTTGGTCACTATGCGCCCAAATGTAGGCAGCCACACAGGTAAGCAATTACTGAAAACCCGGAAAAAGAAAAAACGCTGCTACATACGTGGTTCTGGTGGGTAGAACTACAATCTGGCTTTTAGTGGTGGAGAAATAAATCTGTTTTGTTGTGGTGAAGAATTGCCGTACAGTGACAAAAAAATACATACTTTAATTGAACTAAAATCTGGTTTTTGGTGGTGGTGGAGGAATAAATCTGTTTTGTTGTGGTAAACAATTACCGTACTCTAATTATAAAATTTTGTGTGGGGTACATCGAGGATAGGGGGGTACATGGGCGCTATTTCAGCGCCGGAGGGGTCCACGAGGGTAAAAAGCCGTTTTTAAAATTAGGTTGTTAACTAACCGAACGTCAAAACGGGAGTGAAACACTCCGGTTTTAGATGTCCCCAACATACAAGGTGTTTTCGGGGCTTTTGAATATCTTGGCACCTCTGTTCTACACACAATTGGTGAATACCCGATTCGGCTCGGCAGCCCACGGTGACTGTCGGCCAAATAAACACAGCGGGTTCTATCACCTCCAAGTCGGAGAAACAAGGTCGGGTTCTATCCGGATCCAGAACAGCAACCGCAACCCCCCCCCCCCCCCCCCCCCCCCCGAAAAAAAACCCGGTGTTCCCTCCGCCATCTCACAACCTACCCTCAACTTCACAAACCAAGGTATGCCGGTCAAAAATCAACCAGAGTTAAAGCAAAAGAAGCCCAACCAGTAACGAAGGTGGTACCATGCCCGCGTAAGTACATAGCTCCCACAAGCTCCCATTCCGCAACCGAAATTAACCCGCAGCGGTAACTACAGTCCGTGCTACTCTTCCGACCTGGAGGAGGGGGAGGTGGTTGTGAATCCCTCACCTTCCGTCAAGTGCACCCTATATGTATCAAGGTGTTCCGTAATGAGGACCAGATGAGGAGCCACAAAGAGAGCGCCGACGACCATGCGTACTGTCGGCTGCACAATATCGACTTTCGTTCGTGGGAGGAGCATTGCAAGCACCGCGTTCTCAGTCGTGGGCATTTCACTTGTCACATCTGTTACAAGGACTTCAAGAGTCAGCGCGGATTGGCGATTCATGCGGATCGGGTATGTTGCTTGCTTGCTGATGCGCGGTGTGGACCCGAGTGGTGTTGTTGACCAAGCCGCAGGTACACAAGCCCATCGAATATGTGACCTACTTTGTGTGCCGACAGACCTTGAAGGGCAGCAAAAACGGGCTCACAATGCACTCGGAGAAGAACTGCAGGGGAGGAATGGCCCACGGAGACTCGATGCACCAGAACGACCATGCCATGAGACCCGGAGCAGTCCAACAGTGGGTGATGGATCTCAGAGCTATGGACGACGATGGTTTCCCCACCCAGGACAACATCCATGCCTCTCAGCGCTCAGTCCAGCCACCGACGATCACGCAGAGAGATATGGGCGGCGACGGCTTTCCCACGCACCACAGAAGCAACAGCTATTCCACTCAGGCCACTGGAAAGTTCCCCACGCAGAACTACAACCAGAATAACCACCATGGCTCTCGGCCCGGAGTCCATCAGGCGATGACCACTCTCGGAGATTTGCCCGGCGGAGGTTTCCCACCCAGAACAACAACCGCAGCAGAAGCAACAGACTTGCCTCTCAGCGCGCATTGAAGCCGCCGATGAGCACGCAAGGAGTTGTGGGCGGCGGTAGCATCCCCACGCATCACAGAAGCAACAGCTATTCCACTCGGGCCATCGTAGGCTTCTCCACGCCGAACCACCCCCCGAACCGCCCCCCGAACCACCGCGCCAGACGTGCCGCTTAGCGCGCATCCATGCAGTGGATTAAGACGCAGGGAGAAGTAGGCGGTGGCGGTGGCAGCGGCGGCGGCTTCCTCACGCACCACGCCCGCAACAGGGTCGACACCACCAGCACCGCCAGCAACAGAGCCGCCAACGATCTCGGCATCGCCCACCACGAGATGTACAAGTACTTCAACCAGGTTCACGGAAAGTACATTTGCCCGTGCGGCAGCAAGATGAATACGTACAACGGCTTGTGGCAGCACCTGGAGGGCCCCGCACATACCCGTCGCAAGGCTGTGTATGAACCCCCCATCCCGTCCATCCCATCCCCCCCTTCCCCGACGGCTAGAATTGAAGCTGATATGTTGTGTAACTACGTAGCTGCCCCGCCTGCAAGAGGGAATTCAACGCCCCCTCGGCGCTGATCCAGCATCAAGAGCGGCAGGTGCGGACGCCCAACCGCCCACACCACGGCCGGTGGATCTTCGAAGGACAATAACGAGGAGAACCAGTGGGCTTCCTGGTAAACGGGTCAAGGACGAGATCTTTTGGTACGTATATGGCCTCTCATCCCATCCCATCCCATTCCCGGATAGGTACCGAGCTAATATGTTGTTGCACTCCAGGCTTCTGCGCATTTGAGGTTAACATTTCTTACCATTTCTCTCATTTCATTCACTTCTGTCAGTAGGATGGCTGCACAGTTGTTTGGCGCATTGTCATGGGTTGGGCGTTTGTACTAGCTTCTTGAGATAGACTGAATCAATGATATCACGAGTGACCTCAAATGACCGATCACCTTTTCCTAGTAGTAGTCTGTTCATGTTCCCGTGGACCAGTTCCAGCGAATCACCGTGAGTTTGGTTCACCCATCCATAGCCATACCGTAGACCGTCCCCATACCCATCCATTAAACCCCATCCTATATAACCAAAAAAGTGTACAACAACCCCCCCCCGCCCGCGCCCCCTTCCCCCACCCCTAATCCTCCCTCAACATCCTCAGCAAAAACTCCCTAAAGCTCCCTTTGGCGACCTCGACGACCTTCGCACCGACAGACACGCCATACTTCTTCTTGAAGACCTTCTTGACCCTTCTTAGGTGTCTCGGGTCCCAATGGATCCTTGTGGCGCGCGAGATCAGCAGGTCCTCGCGGCTCTGCTCCACTACCGCTACCAGCGCTTGCTGCAAAAGCTTCGCGTCGCGCAAAGGCCGGTCTGTGACGCCTGAGAGAATGTGGAGGAGTGTTTCGCCCTGTGTGTGCATGTGTGAGCGGGGGCGCGGGGGCGGGGTGGGGGGTTGGGGGAAGGGGGGGTAGCTACCACAAGGTTCTTGGAGTGCTTCATGACAGCCTTCGCCAAGTCGCGCTGATAGACCTGTCTATACAGCTGGGCGACGGCGAGGAGCCATCGATCGGAGCGGTTAACAATAATCCCGACCATTTCGGTTTCACCACCCGCGGCGCCATTAGTGCGCTCCAGGATCGTGCCAAGTCTTTTAACGTCCTCATGGACGCCCGCTTCTACGAACGGCGCGGACTCGTCCATGCGGCCGCAGGAGAGCTGCGCCATCACCGCGACGCGGAACTTGTTGGCGGGCAGCTCCTCGGCGACTGCTTTCTCGAGCGACGAGTCGTATTTGGCGTCCTTGAAGCATGCCTTGATCGCTTCCGTCTCGGCGTTGGATTTGCCCATTAGCGCTTCGATCAGCAGCTCGTTGCGCGTCTCCTTTTTCTGGTACCAGCCGTTCGAAAACCACGCTTCGCTCTCGTAGGGCCCCAGGGCTACGGCGAAGATGATTTTGCCGAAGGGCGTGGACGTCGTGAAAACGGATTTTATGTGCTTGGCTAGGTTTACGCCCCGGTAGAGCGTCTTGTATTCTTTGCGCAGCGATTTGAGCTGCTGCGGCGTCAGAGTCGGCAGGATTTCTATTAGTGGCTGCGGCGAGGGTCGCGTGAATGTGTGTCGGAGCTCGTCGAGGATTGCTTTCGCGTCTGAGGCGGGGTTGTATGTGCGCTCGGGAGATGGGGAGCTGGCGCGGGAGGGGGCGACATAGGGGGAGGCTATCATTACGGGTCTGCTGTTTGAGGGCGTGTTGGGCTGGTTGTTGGATTGGCTGTGGCCTTCACCTTCGTAGCTGGGTCGGCCGTGGAAGCTCAGTGATGGCTTAGCGAATGCCGGTGGGCCAATGGAGAAGGAGCCGGATGCCTGGTGCTTTCCTATACCGATGGATCCCGAGGCGGAGATCAGCGAGTTAGGCTGGGCGGCGAAGACAGGCGACGGCATGGGCGAGATGGACTGGTATGTTCCGTGATAGGGCAGCAAGGCGGGTGAGGGTGGTGGCAGAGTTCCCGCTGCGTGTGCACTATGGCCGTTGCTACCGCCGCCCGGCGACAGAGAAAGCTTCGACAACGAAGGAATCCCGAGCTTTCCCAGCTTGCCGGAGAAGCCGCTTCCGTTTGGCTTGCCATTGCCCTCGGTGTAACTAGCATTCGCACCCATCCCGGTCGATGCCGATATAGATTGTGTCAACGACTGCGTTGTAGTGGAGTCGGAGAGCACATGGTGGTAATAGTCGGGATTCTCAAACTGTGGTGGTGCCTGTCCGGGAGGATAGACCTTCCCGGCCCCCTCACCCGGCAACGGCCCGGTCAGATTGTTCGGATCCAAGTTTGGCGGCATATCGCCGCCGTACGGAACGATCGCCGTCGGACCCCCCGTCTGATACTGGAAAACAGTTGGGACGGTAGACTGCAACGCCGGTCTTCCCTGGCCAGACATCGGGAAAGAGGCCGTTTGCGGCGGCGGCGGGGCGGCAATGGTCGTATACACCCCCGGCTGTGGCGGCGGGAGCGCAGCAATCGAAGTGACACTGTAGGTCCCAGGCTGGGGCGGCGGCGGAGAGGGTACATGTCCGTAGCTGTTCTCGGGCGGCGGATAGCTAAGGTTGTATGCCACCCCCTGCGGCGGTTTCCCGACGCCATAATCCGCGGGCACATCCGGCGGGTACGACGAGTAATTCGCCGCATGCGTTGCCTGCGCCTGATTGGACAACGCCCCACCAGCACCGCCGTACACCCCCAGTGCACCCACTGCACCCACTGCAGCCTGCTCACCACCGTAGCCATAACTCCGCTCGCGCGTCTTTTCACCGGCAGCAGCATCCTTCCTCGCGCGCCGCCGCGCGCCCTCGCGCTCGGTCTCGCTCCCGCCCCTGTCGTCATCGCGCCGCGGTCCCCTGCTCCGGCTGCGATCGCGCCTGCTGTCGTCCCGCGGCGCGGCCAGTCTGGTCTCCTCGGCCCCGTCGGCCCCCTCCGCGTCCCGCCTGGCGGCTCGCGCGGCGCGCTTCTGCGCTTTGTGCGCGGCGTAGTCGGGGGAGTCTTTATCCGGTCGCGGCATTGTGTGTGTATGGGGGGGCGTGTGTTTAATTTCTTGCGTTCGTTGGCTCGTTGGCTCGTGAAGGTGATGGTGATGGTGATGATGATGATGATGAAGGCGAGGGCGAAGGTGATTGTGAAGGCAGGGAGATCAATCAACGGGCGCGGGTTTTTTCCCGTCGCGCTCTACTTAAAGACTTAGAGTCTTAAGCCTCGACGGGCAGAGTCTGGTCGGTCGCATGCGGGCTGGCATTGGCATTGGCGCCGCATACTGCTGCTTCTGCTGCTGCAGGTGGTGTAACAGCGAGAGGTGGCTGGCTGGCTTCGTGGTGTTTGTTGATCCAAGCGATCGACCGACCGACCGGGATTCTTCAGCTGGCATTGGCCCACTGCGGGTTTTGTTTTGTGTGCATGTGGCATGTGGGGAATCCGCTCCGGCAAATCGATATCGATGGACGTCCGTATGTGCAAATGTACCGACACGGTTGTTCCTCTACGATTAGCGATCGAGCGCCCTGCCTGCGCTGGGCTGTGGCTGCCTACGGCGGAATCGGAAGCGGATGCTGATGGCGCGATTGCGGATCGATGATCTGTCGAGACTCGGCGGACTCGGCGGAGCTGTGGAGCTGCGGACTGGACCCTGTAATACCGTACCAGGTAGCTGTGGCCTTTGAAGCTTGGGAAACATCACAGACAACAAAGCCTCCTCCATATGCTACTCTACATGGAGACCGAAGACTGCGGATCACGAAACGATTCACTATGTTTCAACCTCTCATACCGGTAGGGGAACAGGCAGGAACACTGTTTTAATTCTACATACTGCTTCTGGACTAACCGAACAGGTAGATACTTCTTAATAATCTATTAGTAAAACCACTCTATCCTGGTTTAGACATCGGGCCTGGACAGGGACGACATCGTGCCTCATCCTCTCCCCAGGGGTCCGGCGAAGGGCCGATATCTGAGGACTCATCATACTTTGGGTTTCAGCTTTTAAACCTATATATGGCAGGAAATAAGAGGGTATGAAGTATACGGAAAGAAAAGAAAAAGGAGCGGTATCAGTTGGCCAGATCGAAATGAAGAAAGTTCGAAACGCGAGATAAAGATATGAAGAAAAATACCCGAACGAATGCGTCTCAAACCAACAGACCCCCCTCCCTCCCTCCGAAGTATACAGCAAACTCATCATCACGGGTCATCAATTCTACTATAGAGGAGCGATAACGGTAACGGGGGGAGAAGTGAGTCTTGAGATAAGTAGTGAAATAGTGTAACGGGAGAAGAAGAAAAACTACAAGAAAACCCCCTGAAGAAAGTTGAAAGTTGAAACATCCATCCACCACAACCACAACCACCAATCGCGAGATCACCGCTCTGGGGGACATAAGTGGGTAGACAAACTGGAATACAAACAAAAAAAAGAAAGAGAGAGTGAAAGCAATAGAAATGTAACCACACGTCGAGGTCAAGGGGAGGGTATTAGGAAATAGGGAAAGGGAAAGAGAAAACCCGGAAAGCTGTCACAGACGCAAACACAAGAAAAAGATAAAGGGAAAAAGAAGAAAAAACCGACAGATATAAAATCGCGGGCTCATCCAGATCCCGTCTTGCAAAGTAACCCCACAGAAGCCCAACTTGAGAGAAAGAAAAGAGAAAAAACCATCCCCACAGACTCCCAACCCAGAGCGCCTACCGCAATCATACAAACACATCCATTTTCGCTCCTGCCAGAGGTCGATCAGAACCGTCTCCGCGTTCTATTTCCCGAGCCCAGCCTCTCGCTCCTCCAGTTCTCGTACCAGTATTCCCTGCTCTTTTCTCTGAGCTCGGCCCGCCACTCGCTGAAGACACTGTCTTTGAGCCTAGTGAAGTCGCAGTGGGCCTCGTTGTGTGGATCCGCGAATCCCCACGGGAAGTGGCGGCCGAGGGGCTCGCCGGGCTGGTAGGAATCCGGGGATATGATCGACAACGGGATGAAACACAGACCAGCGGTGATGCCCATGGGGCGTTGGAACTCAGCCGAAGAGTCAGCCGTGGCGGACCTATCTTCGTCGTCATCCCCAGCCGCAGTGTGGCCACGTGCAACGCCCGAATCTTCATCGTCATCGTGTTCCGGGCCTTCTTCATCCTCTTCCACCAATGAGCCTCGCTGGCCTGCCTTGTGGTGCTCGTCCTCCTCAACCTCCAGCTCCAGTGACTCGAGAGGGTCCTCGTGTGCCGCGGCAAGTCCCCTTCGGACGATGTCCTTGAGGTACTCCATGTGCTTGGAGGTGCAGGTATCGGACTTGCTGATGACCGGAATCACCACCGACTTGCCATGGAGGGCTTTGAGGACCGAGATATCGAGGTCGGGATCCAGGCCACCGGCCTCGTTGGATCCGACTTTGCCAGGGAAGTGGTTGTTGGGGGTCAATCTGGCAGGATCGAGGAGCAGGAATACGCAGTGGATGTGGGTGTCTCTAATTCCCGGAGCACGGATAACCTTTGTTTCCTCGGAGAATGTCTCTTGGAACTTGTCCTCGATGAAAGCGACGGTCTCTCGCAGCTGCAGGTCGACCATATTCTTTTCCAATCCGGCCGAGTCCCACAAAGTAAGACCAATGCGTTCACCGTCGATCTCCGTCTCAATGTACGTTGACTTGAAGGGACTATCGGAAGTAGTGCCAGTGTGATCGGTCTGAGGGGGCGTGTCTCCTGTATGACCGCGTTTCTTGAGGGAGAGCGAGTGACCCAGAAATCGCAGGAACGACGTCTTTCCAGAGTTCCTGGCGCCGATAACCAGCACACTATCGGTAGTCCGTCAGCATTGCTCGGGATGTATGCAGATCGTCACGATGGGGGCAGATGGGTAGTGCAGAGCTCACTTCCGACGGGAGAGTGCATGTAAGTTGGGACCAGCAGCCAACCAATTTACAAATACAACGGGAAGTTGCCGCACGACACCGAAAATCAGGGAAGAGACAGTTTGAGTCACTTACTTGAACGGAGTAGGGTCTTTCCTCCTTCTCACCCGTCTGGGAGAGTTGACGGTGCTCACAGCGCTACTAGCATAACTGTATCTTCCGCGGTGTGCCATACTTCCGACATTCGCGTATGGGTCTTCCGAGATGGGTACCGAAGTACTCCTGACGTACTCGCCAGCCGGACCGATGACCGAATCCGAGCTCTTCCTGCCGGGGACGAATCCGCCCATGGCTGCATGGTACTGTGGCTGTTGCTTCCTGTAACCGTTGCTGACGGTCTCCTCGCTGGCATTGAACCTGCCGGAGAGGATGTCGACCGAGTCCCTCACGTCCTTGCCGAGAAGGTGATTGGGGTAGCTGCCGTTATTGGCGGAGCCATTGACAGGAAGGTCGGGAAGCTTGGGAGGGGAGGGGGCAACGACAGGCATCTTGCGTACAGGATCACCAGACTTACTGCGGCGGAGAAAACCGAGTGTGCGGCGGGAGGAGGCGGGAGTGGAGGAGGTTGTGGAGCGAGAGGGTATTGGGGGAACAGGAGGATGTTGGGGTTGCTGCTGCTCGGCGGACTTTGGAGTGGGCGGCCGCTTGGCGGATGACTGAGAGCGAGACGACATTTCTGGTTTAGGTGAGGATGCGAACTTCCCAAAGCGTCAGTGAGTGCGTGTGGGCGAGTGGGCGTGCGTGAGTTTGTTTGTGTGTGTGAAAGCGTCGTGGAGGGGCGATGGGTGATGGTTCGTGCTGGGGACAGGCTTGCAAGCTGCGCCTCTACCGGGTGCCCTGGGGACCGAAAGATTGGGCGAATGAGATAGATGAAGGTTGAATTGAAGTTGCAAATCACCACTTTTGGCGAGAAAGACGGAGTCAAAGAGAGTGAGAACGAGAGTGAGAGCGAGAGTGAGAACGAAAGTGAGAGTGAGAGCGAGTGAGTGAGAGTGGGTGAGGGTTTCCGTGCTTGTTCCGTCGTCCGAGTGCGAATATATCGTCCGTTGACCTGTCCGCCTAGCCGAGTAGGATGCGAAAAAAGATCGACTGACTATTAGCGATTGACCGCTGTGGATGTTCTCGATATATGTTGCTATGAAATTCTGCGCTCAGCGCTGAGGGCGGGGGCGGGAAGGGGGCAGTTGAAAGTGTAGCGACGATCTGTTGTCGTTGCGAGGCGGAACCGATGGATGTCCCTGGTGATGGCGCGGTCCTTCGAGCTCTACTCAAAACAGCCTCAGGTGACGAGTAATCTATTGCGAACAGCCCAAAATAAGCAGAAGCCTTTAACAACCCATCCCCCCCTTCTCCGCCCAGCCATCAGAAACACAACGACGAATGAAAAGAGGCACGAAGGAACGAAGGCAGGCAGGAACCCTTCGAATCCGCATCCTGCCTTCTTCTTCTTCCCTGCAGCAGCAGCAGCTGCTGCTGCTGCCCCTCCCCCTCCAGCTCCAGCTCCCCCAACCTCCCCACTCCTCCACCCCTCCCCATACAGCTGCAGCACTCAGGCTCACACACGCGTGCAGAAACCACACAAAGAACAATTCCCCACAAACGGATATTCGCCAAACGAACCTTTTCTTTCTTGCTTTCGTCGATTCAAAACGACACCTGGTCCCTTTGCAGAATCCTTCTCCTTGTCCTTCTTCTTCTTTCTCGTCCAGCAAGCTAGCGAGACTTCTTTGTGCACGGAGGGCTGTTGTGAGACAGCAGCCTGGCCGGTCGACTTGGAACGAACGAGCGAACGAACGTGAGGAGAATGCGGTGCTTCAGCGGTGGAAGGATGGTGATGATGGGTCGCCAGGTCCCACCGAAGAAATAAATGGCAAGTTGAAAATGCACTCGAGTACTCACCTAGCAAGCGGCTGTCGTGATTTGCGTGATGGCTCGGTTACGGACCTTCCAGAGGAGCTGCGAGCTATGTCGACCGACACTTACGATGAGAAAATACCAGGCTGAAGCTGGGCCGTGCTATGAGAAGGACGATGACGACGACGAAAACGACGACGGCGACGGCGGGAAAGCGGCTGCGACGGGGACGACGTGATGCACTCGTGTTTCTTCGGCAGAGTACGTGAACGCGACAGAAAGATGGAATTGAGCAGTGTAGACAACACGCGCGGTACGTTCAGGTAGGTGGTGATTTGCAAAAACCCAGTTGCAGTGCAGTTGCAGACGAGATGTGGTGGAGGGAGGTTTGTTTTCTTCCTTTTTCCTTTTCCCCGTCCATTGGTCTCTGGTGGAATAGGGGGTTTGTTTGACCAGCCAGTAAAGGTAGGAGTGGGATGCGCTCATCTCCCTCCCCTCACCCTCCAAACCTGAACCCTTCCCCATCCAGCGCCATCTGATAAATTGCCGCCTCGGGCAACGCCATCGCGTCCCCCCCAATGATCGAACGGGGCTAGGTTTTATTTGGCGTGCGTGCGGCTACAGGGTCTCGGACTGAACTTTGAAGTCTGAAGTGCAGGGATCGACAGCTCAGATAATTGGGCCGCGAAAACACGCGGACGTCAAGAGTCAAGACTCAAGCCTCAAGCCTCAAGCCAGAGCTCTGGCTGTTGTTGCGGACCCAGCGCATGCTTACCAACCAGGAGCAGTTACCTAAGTGCTTAGTGTTGCTTGGTTAGTCCTGCAGCTAATTGTCCGTGATTTCTCGCAGACAGTGGGACACCCTAATTACGCCTGCAGCGCAACCTAGGTACCGACTTACCTACGTCCTTACTTAAGTGGTGGTTACCTATGATGCGGTGGGCTTGACGGGTGGGGCTTCGCGGAGACCGTTCCCGTCGGCTCCCCCTCCAGAGTCCAGAGTCCAGGCGTCTGGCCACTTGCCCCGGCACGTCGCACGGCACATGAATGATGGTGCCTTTCTGCCGCCCCCCTCATCCCAGCCTCCATCTGCCTCTTCGCTATCTACCCGAGTACTCTATTCTATCTACTCTTCTCTACAGGACTCTACGGTTACTCTACGGCTACTCCACGGTTACTTCCTACTCTACGGCTACTCCACGGTTACTTCCTACTCTACTCTACGGTTACTCTATAGTAGCAGCGGAGAAAGCGAACGTTCTCATCAGCCACATGGGCCATCAGAGCTACATGGGCCATCAGAGCTCTACGGGAGCCCGTGACATCGCTGCGATCGTTCGCAAAACTGGGGTTGAAATCCAACTGCAAGCCAGCTATGCACCTGCGCTCCATCGCTCCATGTTCTCCTGTACCCTGCCCTTCGCTTCCCAAGAAAAGAAACACTGATCCATCACTCGGGTCTCAACTATATTCATCGCAGCCGCAACAGCCCCGATGTCCATCGCGAATAGACTTCACGTCGACCAGGCTCCCGATCGAGATTTGTCTGCAACCGTTCCCACCTCACCGCCGTCAACGAACCGGGTGGATTGGCTCTCTTTGCGAGCGGTGAAGATCATCAGCCAAGCTAGAATGTTAACTGCCTCTTGCTCTCACAGACTAGCAAGTGGGGCAAGTCGTTGCAGCCCGATGATATCAAAACGAGTGCATAGGCTAGTGCCCAAGCACTTATTGCCAGCCTCAGAATGAACCCCAGGAGTACGATCTCGACACGCGGGTCCATGGCCGCAGTCCCGTTTGGAAAGGCAGTGGCGGAGGGGGGTCAGGCGCTACCCAATCGAGCACAGGATAAATTATTGCGAGATATGATCTGTGATCTATTATCATGTACGATCAACCCGAACAGATCCGATGCGATCCAGTCACAACCTCTCGCGGCTGCCCTGCGGGCCCACCCGTCACAAGTGCTGGCCTAGCCTTTGCCTCTACGCATCTGATTCGCGCGGTATGCCCACCCGACAGACAAGCCATGGAAATACCTTTCGAGGCAAAAGACCCCCTCGAGTATCCGCCTTCCCCGTTTGGGTGGAGGCAGTCCCAGACGGTACAGACTCTATGTCATCGGCCACGACAAAGTGGTCGTATGTTTGAAAAGGGTATTCGTCCAGCCGGGCTGGTTGAACTTATAAGCTATGGGCCTTCGCCTCTGCTGCACCATCCCGCCTTCCAAGAGCCTGGTTCAGTATTGCCTCATTCCGGTTCCCTCCAAATACTCACTCCGCTGGTCATCTTCCATCATTACACTATCCTCCTGGTCCTCCCGGTCATCCCCCATCACTGCACTATCTTCCTGTTCCTCCTGCTCCTCCTGTAACTATCCCTGATCTCCGCACTTCCCGTCCCACATCATACCCACCATCTCTCTCACCGGTCAGTCACCCGGCACAATGTCCCGCAAAACGGCCACCTTCGTTTGCAACATCTGCGAGGTCCCCTTCCCCTCCTCCGGAGCCCTCGCCTCTCACAAAGAGGATCGCCATGTCCTGGGACGGTTCCTCTGCATATGGTGCGGAAAAGTCTTCCCGCTCAAGATGGAACTGCGGGAGCACGGCCGACACTGTACTTCGGAGCCCGTGGAAAGCGGCACCGAATACTACCGTGCCTCCCAGCCAGAAAGGAAACGTGTCGAGGAAGCTTTTGGCGTCAGACACCAGACGGCTGCGCCCATGAAGCACCGCACGCCCTTTGCATCCTTCAACAATAACAACTATACCACCCAGAACGACAGACAAGTTGGTGGCGGCATGTACACCACGTTCTCGGTGGCACCTGCCAACCACAGCACCGCCGGTTCCTCCCAGCAGACGTACGAAGGGAGCTTCTATCCGCAGAATCCGTATGCGCTCCCCGGACCCGAGGGCATGCAGCACTATGCTCCCACCCACCCGCAGAACTCGGCTAGCTCCTCCTCCTCCGCTTCCGCTTCCCGCTGGATAGAGGAGCAGCAGCAGCCACGTGAGCAGCCGGGGTCCCTCGAGTACCACCAGGCCCAGGCCGCTGCCCAGTACATGGCCGGCTTACCCGTGAGCGAGGAGGAGGAGCAGCAGAGGTACTGGGCCTACGGGTATCCCCCCGCTTCGGGGGCCTGAGAGCCTGATTTGTGGCTCGTGATTCCGTTTCATTTCCCCTCCCCCTTACTAAGTACCTATCCCTTCACGGCCATCATCAGATGTGCGTTCTGCATGTTTACTATGATCCCCTTGGTTCGGTTTGGTTCGGTTAGTCAGGTGTGTATGTATCGTCTATTGGGTTTTTACTCCGCTGGAGTTTGGTGTGCATCGTCTGCATCGTATCGTCTACATTATCATATAGGGTTTTACTCCGCTGGAGTTTGGTGTGCATCGTCTTTACATAGGGTTTTTGCTCCACTGGAGTTGGTTTGCGTTTTGATTTTTGGATTCTTTGGGGCTTGTTCGGATACTCTATGTACCTGCTATATGTGTCCGGACGTTGTGTGTACTCTATACCTATTTGTTATTAGCTCGGTGGGAATCAAATGTGATACCTGTCAGCCATCCAGTCAGATACCTCCTGGTGCATTGCAAATCAAATCGTACTCACTGACTTTTCTCTCGAGCTGTTGCCACCCACCGCCCAACTGCCAAACTGCCAAACCAAACCGCCAACCCTCTAAACGGTGGGGAGAGGGTAGAGTGTGAGAGTCTGATAAGAGAGAGTGAGAGGGTGAGACGGTAGAGGATGAGAGTGGCATGATAACATAACCAGCCTACCTACTACCTAGTCAGTAAGTTAGTAGGCGGTGTAAAGCAGTGAGCACGGTACGATACGATACGGTAGTCCATATAAACCATGTGCACGCATGCCGATGCGTAAGTAGGTACTCCGCGGATATGTGCATACAAGTGCATTACTGGTACGGTAGTCTGGTAGAGTATTCTGGTATTCCTCGATCGCGCCACCGCCACAAGAAGCAAGCAGGAAGAAGCAAGCCACCAGTCTGAATCGCAATCCGCCTAGGTATGTACGGTATTCCATTTGATTCCATCGGATGGGATCGCTCACTCACTCGGGGCGAGTGCGGATTTTTGGTTTCGTTTATTCAGTATTCAGTAATTACTTGCGATCTGTCTAGGTGGATCATGGTAAATTGGTAATGTCTACCCGTTTCCACGCCACTGTACAACTGTCCAACTGTCCAACTGTCCAACTGTCCAACTGTCCAACTGGCTAACCCAACTTTCGTCGGGCGGCTTGATGTGACTCGGGGTGGCTTTTCCTGCTCTCCGCCGTGGTCTGTCCTAACGATGTGAGCGCACCAAGGAAGCAACACTAGGTAGGAGAGAGAGAGAGATCTTTAGTTTATGTCGGATGCAGCCCATCGAAATAACACTAGGAACAGATTCCATCGCATCGATCACTCACTCGGCGCGAGTGCGGAGCTGTGAGTGCAGGCAGAGATAGTGGAGTAGAGTAACTATTTCCAGCCCGAGCCTGAGCCACCGCAAAGCCACAGCGGATAGATGCGTCAGCGGGGGGGCCCCCACGCTTCGCGAAGGATTTCGCGGGTCGGGGCCGAGCGGTTGGAACTTGGCGTTGGGCCGCGTTGGAACACAGTTGGCACACAGTTGGTCCGTGTTGGCAGTGGACGCACAGTTACACCGTCAGTTATACGATTACACAGTGACACAGTTGCACGGTTGAGTTACAGTTACGTTTGAGGGCGGAACACAGTTACACGGTTACGTCTGGGCAGTTACGTCTGGGCAGTTACGTCTGAGCCTTTGAGTGACTGAGCCTTGAGGGCTTGTAGGTAGTGGTACGTACTGTAGATACTGTAGAGTACGTGCGATGTGGAACGTAGACAAGGCTTGTACCGTAGTTTTGACGAGTCGAAGGTTACTCTACCAAAGCTGCAGTTGCAAACTCTCAACTCCCCCGATGACCCGTTCGGCAACCCAGATGTTCAACAGCACGCCACACTTTTTGTGTGTATTGTGGCTCAGTTGACAATATGTATTATGCAGTGTCTCAAATTGTTAACTTGGGGTGGTGTGCCGAACGCGAACGGTCACCCATCGCCCGGAAACTGGGGGTTTCAAACTGTAGATGGTAGCTCGGTTTTGTGTGGTGGATTCAAAATGCCGCTGGTAACTGAACAGGCCGGAAGTCAGTAGGCAGAATGTATTGTACGGCACTCTATGGGTACTGAGGCTGAGTACCCACTATGATACGGTTACTACGGTACCTGTTGCCTACCACCACGATGATATGAGGGGAGCGATATGTAGGATATGTAGGATAGATAGGGGGAGGAGATCATGAGCGATGGACGAGATTAGATAAGGAGGAGTGGCAGGCCGGATCAGGTGGCCCCCAGCAGTGGAGAGATGGCTCTTATGTAGAAGTTGAATAGAACCTCAACTTCTCCATCGTTCTTCATTTTCACCGTTCCCTTTGCTGGGCTACGTCACTAGGCGCCGTACGGCTACTACGGTACAGTTGCTAGCAGCTAGAGAGTGGAGCTAAAAGGTTTCGATGCACTGCGATGCGACGGGGCCGGGGACGGGGATGGGAATGTCCACGCAGGCCTGAACGCGGTGCGGTACGGTGCGGTACTCCGTGTTTATTCCGCCGACGCGGTCCCCCTCCCCCGCCTCCCGTCCGCGTATTCTGCTCGTGTGCGTGTGTAGGCTGTCGTAATATGTAGACTCGTACCGTAGACTCGTACCGCAGGGGAAACGTTGATCCTGGAGACTGGACTCTGGAGTTCCCTGGAGCTCCCTTCCCTGTCTGCCCGGCAGCCTGGCATCCTGCAAAGTTCGGTCGTCTTTGCCCCCATCCCGCCCATCCCATGCCGCCCAAGCACAAATCCCTGGCTGGCCGGCTCGCTCGCTCGCCTCCACACGATACTACGCTCTGCTATGATAGTCTCCACGCGCTGGATAGGGCTTGCAGGGGCACGACGACCCAGCCGGCAACACCGAGCTCCACAACTCGGAGGAGCTGAGAGAAAACGGTGTGAGATCCCGAAGCCGTGCATGGGGTGAGGGAGGGAGGAGGGAGGAGGGAGGAGGGAGGAGGGAGGAGGGAGGAGGAGGGAAGGGAGGAGACGGAGAGGAGAGGTCTTGATCACTCTACTCTCACTCTCACTCTGCTCTGCTGCTCTGTTCTCTGCTCCTACATACTCTTCCTACGTACTCTTCCTGCGTACACACACTCTCTACACACACATACACACATCCCCCCAGAAACCCCCCGCCTCCCCCATTGCGCCCAAACCCCCGACGAAATAAGAACAGGAAGAAGAAGAACAGGAATCATCTGGCCCCCAGAACTGCGTGCGAGAAATTTAACATATTCTGCGTTTGGGCGGAGGAACCAACGTCTGGAAGAAAGGAGTCAAGAGAAAAGAGGAAAGAGAAGGAAGAAAAAAGGCTTATCACGCCCTGCAACTGGGTAAGTACGCATGCACACCCAACCGACCGACCCCAAGGAAGGATGGACCCCCTCCCAACCCAAGCTTTTCCGCGTGTCCCTGTGCCGGGAAACGACCACTGTTGATGGGTGGATGGATGATCTGACTGGCCTGGCCTGGGGCCTGGCCGATGGCGCATCTTTGCGATTACTCAACTGGACTGAACTGAACTGACTGGCAATGCGACGTAGTGCGGAAGAAGGAGAACGAGAAGAAGGGGAAGAAGAAGAAAGTAAAAAAAGAAGCGGAACAGCAGGGAGAAGTGGAAGGGCAGTTACTCACCCAGCAACAACCAGTCCCGCGCCGCTCCTACGCTTCCCGGCCCCACGCCCAGTGCCCACGCCCGCTACGTAACGCAACCACCCACGTCCGCCGCCCACCTCTCGCGCATATCCTCGCGTAGCACCAACGCTCCACCACCACCCACCAACACACACGGCGGGCACCCGTCGTAGTCGTCGTCGTCGTCGTCGTCTTTGTCGCCCGAGGCCATGCATACCAACATATCGCCCGCGTCGCCCGCCTCGGTCTCGGCCTCATCGTCGTCGCGAAAGCGACCCTCCCCCCCCTCCTCCGAGTCCACCACCACCACCACATCCAAGATTCCCGCGCCCACGACGAACCAGGCCACGACGTTCACTACGCCAGAGGGCCGGAAGAATTCCCGCAGCGGCCCGAGCAATGGCTCCACCGTCATCAGCAGGAGCATCCAGGCGTGCAATCGGTGTCGTGCGCGAAAGACTCGATGCGATCAGCAGTTTCCGAGCTGCTCGGCGTGTTCGAAGGCCGGTGTTGAGTGTGTGGGTATCGATGCGGCAACTGGAAGGGAGATTCCGAGGAGTTATGTCGACTGGCTCGAGAAGAGGGTCAAACATCTCGAGATGGAACTGAAATTGGAGCATCATGCGCCGGCACCGCCGGCGGCGGAGGAGGGGGACGGCCGTGGCAGGATTGATCCGATGCTGCAGCCGGCGGCTGCTTGGGGTGAGGAACGGACGGCAGATGGGGGAGGTGGAGGAGGTGGAGGAGGTGGATGCGGAGGCGGAGGTGCTGGGCAGACGGTGGACACGGATGTTGGCAGGATGCAGGCACACAGGGACGATACACCCAGGGACGATAGGGACAGGAACGATAGTGGGGAGAGTAGAGCGCTGCATCTACGACCTGATATCGAGAATCTGGTGAATCAGGTCGGGCTGGTTGGCGTGCAGGGCACAAGTGCTCCGGGTTTCATGGGTGGAAGTTCCGGCATCTCGTAGGTGCTCTTCCTTTTGTGTCTGCGGGAGACACTCCCCGGGGCGTACAACTGACGCAGATTTCCAGTTTTGCACGACTTATGTTCTCGGCGGTCAAATTGACCAACAAGGACTCCGAACGAGGGGCGGGAAATCCTGCGCCGTTGTTTGCGCCTCAGAACTCAGCCCCGGACTCGATGAATACTCCGGATCCCGTCGTGTCGTCAACTGTCGTCCCGCGTAATCGACAGCGTGCAACGCCGTGTCCGTTCCCGACTCGGGAGGTTGCCGAACAGCTGGTCGAAATATACTTCCAACAGGCTAATCCGCAGTTTCCGATCCTGTTCCGGCCGACATTCGACGTCGTGTTCCGAAGGTTATGTGATCGTGTGGAGCTGGAAGGAGGCGCTACAGTGCCCGCCGGCAGCGGCAATCTCCAGACCGACAGGATCCAACACTGGGCGGACCTCTACTTCGCATTCATGTGCTTCGCAATTGCTTCAGCAATGTCTCAGAGCACCGAAAACCTGCCGGAACGGTACCACGCATCTGCGATGCAGTACGTAGACTACCTCTTCATGTCAGCCTCGTTCTCGAGCAATAGGTTGGATGGGCTGAAGGGTGTTTTGCTTCTGGCTCTGTATTCCCTGATGAGACCTTGCAGTCCCGGTACGGAAGAGAAATCTATGCGCGATGCGCGAGTGCTGCTGTGTGGGGTCGGTTGCTGATGTTCGTTTATTCTCTCTCTCTAGGCGTGTGGTATGTCCTTGGATCCGCGTTGCGGCTGGCGGTGGATATGGGGTTGCACCAGGAGAACACGCCGAAAGCGGAGAAGACGTGGGATCCGGTGGCGCTCGACGAACGGCGGCGGTTGTTCTGGTGCACTTATTCCCTCGATCGGCAGGTGTGCGTGTACCTCGGCCGGCCGTTCGGAATGTCGGACGACGCGATAAAGACACCGTTCCCGGTCGACGTGGACGACGAATACATCACGGTCAATGGGATCCTGCCTCAACCGTTAGGCAGAAAGTCATCCCGTACGATCTCGTTGCACATGTTCCGGATCCGGAGGCTGCAGAGTGAAATACAGCAAATCCTCTACCAGACCACCGAGATCCCGCGGAGGTTCCAGTCGCTCGAGGGTTGGCGTAGGGATATGGAGGCGAGACTGCAGCATTGGTACGATACCACGCCAAAATCGCAGGATGAGGCGGGCTGTGGGTTCAACCTTTCGTTTGTTGATCTGAATTATCAACAGACCAGGCTACTGTTGTATGGCCTGTGCCCTGCGGTTCCACTGCCTTCCTCGGAGGCATTCGAGATCATTGCGGACTCGGGGAGTAAGATCATCAAAGCGTACCGCCATCTCCATCGGGAAAAGAGCATAAACTACACCTGGCTAGCTTGCCACAACCTCTTCATGGCCGGTAAAATTCCTCCCATCCCTTCCCATCCCCTCCGCAAACTCACAGATCCACATAGGAACCTCATATCTCTGCGCGCTCTGGCAATCACCTGATGTCCGTGCCGCCACCACGATCGACCAGATCGACTTCCACACACTAGCCTGCATTGACGTGCTCTCGTCGATGATCGAGCGCTGTCCCGCAGCACAGACGTGTCGCGATGTGTTCGACTCCCTCGCCTCCTCGACTGTCCGCCTCTGCAGCGACGAGATAATGCGGCCGCGCTCGCAAACCTCGAACCACTCGCACTCGGGCCACAGAGCAAAGCGGTTCCGTGTCGACTCCCCCGCCCCCCAGCTGGAGTGGGACTACTCGGCCCCGCAGATCCCCGCCAGTCTCGCGAACCTGCTGCATCCTCCGCCCCCTCCGCCTCCGCAACAGCAACAGCAACAGCAACAGCAACAGCAACAGCAACAGCAACAGCAGCAGCAACAACAACAACAACAACAACAACAACAACAGCAACAGCACCAACAAGAGTACAGATACGAATACCCGCAGCAAGAGCTCGACCCCATCTTCCGGATGCCGCTGGGTACCGTCGGCGCGGGCATGGACGGCAGCAGACTTTTCGAGATGATACAGGAAGTGGGAAGCAGCGGGGGCGTGGCGTATGGATTCGGTCTGGAGAATATGGGCGGACATGTGTGGGAGGGCACAGGGAGCGGGTGGGTGTAGTGGGGGTAGGTAATGTGTGACAACGGGAGGGAGGATAGCGGGGGGTGGTTTGATTTGGGAGTTTATGGTAGCTTTTTTTGTTTTTTGCGGTGCGGTTTATTTTCTTCATGGGAAGCGGTTTCTGTGGTTGTAACTATCTGCGGCGGTGGTGGTGATTCGAATAATTGAACAAACAAACCAACGTGAATGGACCATTCGGATTTTTTTCGGGATGGGATGGGAGTGCTCAGTGGAAGGCGGGGTTTTTTTCTTCTACGCATATGAAACTGGAAGAAAGTGATGTGCAGGTAGGTAGATTGATACGGTGTGATCTGCTTTTTTTGCTACCAAGTATGCCGCTATAGTGCATTCCTCGTCGTCCAAGATATTAGTAAGGTACCTAGAGGAGTTGTTCAGAGTTCTAGCTTAGAAGATTCCCAAGCGCCGCTGCCGGTATGTGACTAGCCAGAACTCATCAGCCCCGCCTGTACGTACGCCTGTACTTACTTACCTACATAAGTTCCCCTCGCCATACTCAAGCACGGTCGATCACTCGCCATCACCTCGCCCTCATTGGGAATTATAATGTACTATATAGTAAGTAACACACGCGCATGCCATAGTGGGAAAGCCCGAAGGAAGGATGGAAGTTATGGCTGGCTGGCTGTTACTCCTAACTCCAATATCACCATTCCAAAACAAGTCGTCATTATGAAAAGCAATTTTATTTTATTTATCCGGTATCTCGTCCTTTTCTTCAAAAAATTCACCCACTCCCACCCCACTCTTACCCCAATCCCGCCCGCCCAATCCCGCCCCCTCCCGCCCCCCCTCCCCTTCACGTCGGAAACCTCCACCCAGCCCCATAATCCGCCAACCTCAGCTCCTCCATCGACATGCCCGCCCACGCGGGCGACATGCAGATGCTCTGGTAGGCCACGGTGGGAATGGCGGGATTACGCGAGGCCCAGTACACGCCCGCGAGGTGCGGGTGGGATAGGGGCGTCGTTGGGGCGCCCCGCATGCACGTGGATGGGGACTTGTTGGCTGGGCTGGTGGAGCTGGTGGAGCTGGATGAGATGGCGGGTGGGTGAGGAGGAAACTTGGGGAATGTGAAGGTGGCGGAGGTGGAGGTGGCGGAGGTGGAGGGGGTAGTGGAGGTGGTAGGCGGATCGTTATTGGTGGTGGGATGAGACACTGTTGATGGTGGAAATGTAATGTCGTGGAGGGGAGAGTGAGTTATTTTGATTTAAGAAGTGGTGGTGGTGGTCGTGATGGAGGAGAGGAGGAGTGACGATGGTGGTGGAGGAAGAAGAGTTGTGGTGGAAGCCGAAGAGTTGTGGTGGAGTAAGAAGAATAGGAGTTGTGGAGAAGGAAGAGAAAGAGAAAGGTAAGTCAAGAGAGCAACCTAAAAATGCAGAGCACATGGAGTTCCAAGTCAACACATCACCATCACTCGGCGAATACGCACACTAGGCTAGCCAACACTAGCCAACAGCCTTGGTGCCCAATCAACGACACCAACACCCACACAACCTCGATCCAGCGCTACCTAGCCTAACACGATTCGTTGGGTGTGTAGCCGGAATCAACAACTTCGCTCCCGGAAACAAGCAACGTTGTGTCATTATAGCTCACTCGCGGTCGAGCGAGAACTTCGCTCGTGGGATGGAAGGTAACTAACTCTTACTCCCCACGCCAGCTCTCGTACATACCTACATACCATCGGAGAATGTACTCTATCGGAGGCTTGCCATCCGTCCGTCTGGTAGTGTCACTGCAGCTGTATATACCTAGCATTGGTGGCATTTTTCTTCTCAACGCGTACCTACCTACCTACTAGTAGACGAGGCATCGAGGGTGACAGACAGATACGAGTACCTGTCTTAATAGCTGTTGAAAAGTGGTCTTGGAGTTGATAGGTGCACTGGTGGGAGGAAGGATACAGACGATGATGATGATGATGTAAGAGATATCGACTTAGGTAGATACTTCTTGGTATCAAAGGAGAGTCCCATGCTATCCTCATAGCGCCCCGAAGGCTGCCAGCCACAGCGTTTCCGCAGCAGTCAAACATGGCAGTCAAACAAACAAACGAGTGACATCCCGTGAAGCACACACCTGATACCTACCTAATCAACAGTATGGATTGGTTGTGAAGGGCTGAAACAGTTGCGGTGATGTTGCTTCTATATAAAGGACCCAGTGGGGTTCTAATAGGCCAGCCACTGCATTGTTTGACCAAGAAATTTCAAAAAGTAGTCGACTGGCGTTCAGGGCGGTCACAGAGACGGAGACGGCGGAAGGATGGCAGTGTATTTATGTAGGTGAGGAGTCATACAGAATCTACAGGGTGCTGATGGGTATAATACTGCCACAACCACCACGAAACTCCTCGAGTACAGGTGGGTATCTATAAGTTTGGAGTCAGCTCTAAATCCAGCTCTAAATCCAGCTGGACGGAACGAGTGAACTGCGATAGGAAAGAGATGGCCTGTCATTCGTCATCGACAGGCGCGCACATCATCATGTCCAGTCCAAACTCCAGCTGCCATCATGGAATTGTCCTGAAAATGTGAAATAGCAATGTTAGATAGCAGTTGCAAACACAGAAGCCGCGGCGACATACATAAGACAAAGACAAACCCACAGGGACACGGATCCACGCTTGGGGAGTATTATGGCACGGCTTTTTTTGGCGATATTCGCCACGAGTGACGAAAGTGGCCCGCAGGCTGCTGAGCTGCATGCATGGCCTTCGGGTTTGGTCCTACAGTCCTACATATGCCGCTACATTCCTCGTCGTCCAAGATATTGGTAAGGTACCTAGAGGGGTCGTTCAGGGTTCTAGCTTACATAGAAGACTCCCAACCGCCGCTACCAGTAACCAGGCAGAGCACATCAGCCCCGCCTGTACGTACGCCTGTACTTACTTACATACATAAGTTCCCCTCGCCAGCAGCCATACCCAAGCACAGACGATCACTCACACTCACACTCACCCTCAGCTGTCAAAATCACGAACTTTCGTGTACCGTGCCATGCGAGATCACTCTCTGTCTAGACGCTTCCGGTATCCGTTCCCACCTGAGGTGGCAAGAGGCCACTATTTGAGACATCCCCGCCTTGTTCTACATATGCCTTTCCACCGGGCGCGTGGGGTGGGATTGGGGATTACAACGCACTGCCTATATAGTAGTACGCGCGTATATATGTCACAGTGGGGAAGGAAGATTGGAAGTTATGGCTGTTACGGTTACAATTGGTATCACCATTACAAAACAAAACAAGTCGTCATTACGAAAAGCAATTTTATTTTATTTATTCGTTATCTCGTACTTTTGCAAATTCACCCACTCTCAACCCGCTCCTACCCCACTCTTACCCCAACCCCACCCCCCCACTCCCCCTCCCCTTCATTTCGGAAACCTCCACCCAGCCCCATAATCCGCCAACCTTAGCTCCTCCATCGACATGCCCGCCCACGCGGGCGACATGCAGATAGTCTGGTAGGCCACGGTCGGAATGGCAGGATTACGCGAGGCCCAGTACACGCCCGCGAGGTGCGGGTGGGATAGGGGCGTCGTTGGGGCGCCCTGCATGGACGTGGACGTGGACGTGGACGTGGACTTGTTGGCTGAGCTGGTGGAGGTGGTGGAGCTGGCGGAGCTGGCGGGTGGGTTCGGGGGCAACTTGGGGGATATGGAGGACCGGGAGGAGGAGGCGGTGGAGGTGGTGGAGGTGGTAGGTGGATCGTTATTGGTGGCGGGATGAGACATTGTTGATGGTGTAAATGTAGTGGAGTGGAGTGGAGAGTGAGGTATTGTGACTTGAGAAGTGGTGGTGGTGGTGGTGGTGGTGGTGGTGGTGGTGGTGGTGGTGGTGGTGGTGGTGGTGGAGGAGGAAGAGAAGTGGCGATGGTGGTGGAGGAAGAAGAGTTGTGATGGAAGCCGAAGAGGAAGAAGAGTTGTGGTGGTGGAAGAAGAAGAAGAGTTGTGGTGGTGGAAGAAGAATAGGAGTTGTGGTGGAGGAAGAGGAATGGTAGTGGTGGAAGAGGAAGAGGAGTGGGAGGAGAAGGGAAAGAGGGAAAATGAAACTTACCTATCTACAGAGCGCTTGGAATCCCAAATCAACACATCACCATCACTCGACGAATCGGCACAGGCTAGCCAGTACTAGCCAACAGCCTTGGTGCGCGCAAAATAAAACTGGAAGATCTCTCTCTCAGCCTTGGTGCCCAATCGACGACGCCAACACCCACACCCACAACATTAATCAGGCCCTATGTACATAGCTCGACACGACTCATTGTGTTGAAAATATGCGGTAGTAAAGTACATCAGAAAATGTATCCAGACGATGATGACCTATGTAAGAGATATCGACCTACGTAGATTGCTAGGAAAAGAGAGTACTAGACACATATCGCTGCGCAGGCTGCCAGCCACAGCGTTTTTGCAGCAGTGAAATAAGGCAGTGAAACAAACTAACGAGTGATATCCCGTGACGTGAAGCACACACGTGATAATCAACATTGAACAGGATGGATATTATGAAGGAGTTGAAAGAGTTGTGGTGACGAGAGGATGTTAATTCTACATAAAGGATTCAGTGGAGTTCTAATAGGTCAGCCACTGTATGGAATTGTCAAATAGCAATGTCAAATAGCAGTTGCAAACACGCAGAAGCCGCGGCGACACAAGACAAAGACAAAGCCGCAGAGACACGGATCCACGCTTGAGGATGATATCATTGTACGGCTTTTTTGGCGATCTTCGCCACTAGTGACGAAAGTAGCCGGCAACCGAGCTGCTGAGCTGCATGGCCTTCGGGTTTGGTCCTACCTAAGTATATATGCCGCTACATTCCTCGTCGCCCAAGATATTGGTAAGGTACCTAGAGGAGTCGTTCAGAGTTCTAGCTTAGAAGACTCCCAAGCGCCGTTACCAGTAACCAGGCAGAGCACATCAGCCCCGCCTGTACGCCTGTACTTACTTACATAAGTTCCCCTTGCCATACCTAAGCACGGACGATCACTCACCTTCACCCTCACCCTCAATGGGGATTATAATGCACTATATTATAGCACGCGCGTATGTCACAGTGAGGAAGGAAGGTTGGAAATTATGGCTGGCCGTATAGTTACGACTACAATATCACCATTACAAAACGAGAAGTCAAGAAAATTAAGAAAAAAAGAGATCTATTCGGTATCTAGGAACTTTTAAAGAGGGAAAACAAAGGAACCCACTCTTGCCCAAACCCCGCCCCCTACCTCCACTTCATTTCGGGAAACTTCCAGCCAGCCTTGTAGTCGGCCATTCTCAGCTCCTCCATCGACATGCCCGTCCACTCGGGCGACATGCAGATGTTCTGGTAGACGACGGGGGGAATGGCGGGATCGGGCGAGGCGTAGTACACGCCCTCGAGGCGGGGGTGAAAGGCGGGAGACACTGGAGTGCCCTTTCCAGACGTGTACCTGTTGGCGTCATTGATGTCACTGGCGTCGTCCTCGTCGTCATCGAAGAACGTCGGCGGAATACCCATCTGCCATTGGTGGTGCGTGTCCTGGCTGAAGATGGGACTTGCTTCGGGGGATGATGGAGCACAGATATTGAAGTCACCGGATATGGTAGGAGCATTGAGAGTGTTGGGCCAGTGGCGAGTGCTGGTCGTCGAGCTCGAGGCCGAAGCGCCGCTTCCGGTCACCCAAGAACGTTTCGGAAATAGAAACAGGTTGTCGTTGATATTGTTGGCGGTGGCTGCAACGGTCGTGTTGGCCGTGTTTCCCGTAGTGAAAGGCATACTAGAGCCCTCACCCAGGCTTAGTGCTTCTAGGGCTTCGGTGATAGTCTAAATCTTGCAGATAGCAACTTGGACAGGAAGCTTGGTGACAACCATTAAAAAGTTAGCGGCGAGTAAAATAGGCTTGAACCAGCCCGCAGCTGCAGCCGAGGATGGGCCGGCCGGATTCTGCTGATCGGCTCGACGGAGGTGGTGGAAGCTGCGGGCGTCATCAGCGTCAAGCACGTGTATATATAGGAAATAAATACTGTACGTACCCTTGAAGCCCTCAGCGGAAGTATCGTAGTGTTCGTCTGTCGGCGTCGGACGGCTTTCCGGCTTCGGGGCTCGGTTGTTGGGGAATAGGGTGGACTTGAAGGTGGCGGCGGTGGCGGGGACGGGGATGATACTTAAATCGTCATCGGTGTTGGGATAAGCCATTATTGCTGGTGTAAATGTAATGGGGTGGAGTGGTGAGTGAGTTATTGTGGTTTAAGAAGTGGTGGTGGTGGATGAGGAGTAGCAGTGGTGGTGGTGGACCAGGAGTAGCAGTGGTGGTGGTGGACCAGGAGTAGCAGTGGTGGTGGTGGAAGAAGAATGGGAGTGGCAGTGGAGGATGAGGAGTAGCAGTGGTGGTGGAGGAAGAGGAATGGGAGTGGTGGAGGAGGAAGAGAAGAAGAAGAGAAAGTCAAGAGAGCAACCCTAAAAATACAGAGCACACGAAGTTCCAAGTCAACACATCACCATCACTCGGCGAATTCACAGGCTAGCCAATACTATCCAATAGCCTTTGTGCTCAATCGACAACACCAACACCCACACAACCTCGCTCCAGCCCTACCTAGCCTAATACGACTCGTTTTTTATGTACATAGCCGGAATCAACAACTACGGTCCCGGACACAAGCAACGTCGTGCCATGAAAGTTCACTCGCGGTCGATCGATAACTTCACTCGTGGGCTGGAAAGTGAACAGCCAATAAGTCATGCCTCACCACCTTTACGAATTATAAGCACAAGGTGAGGCACCACTTACCATCATACGAGTACATATCATTGATAGGCGCCGGTATCGAGCTCGCGGTCAGCGGTCGGAGACAGACGGATGGGAGGATGTGCCATTAGAAATATAGTGAAGTACATAAGAAAATGTATCCAGACGATGATGACTTATGTAAGAGATATCGACCCAAGCATCCTGTTATGGAAAGAGAGTCCTATTCACACAGCGCCCCGCAGGCTGCCAGCCCCAGCGTTTTCGCAGCAGTAAACCAAGACGGCGAAAACAAATAGCCGAGTGATATCCTGTGAAGCACACACGTGATAATCAACGTTAGGAATTGATTGTGAAGGGTTGAAAGAGTCGCTTTGACACGGTGATATTGCGGTGATGTTTCTTCTACACAAACGGTTTGGCGGGGGTTCTCATCGCCCAGCCGCCAGCCACATGGTTTTCCCCAAAAATTCCAGAAAGCGGCAGTCGACTGCAGTCCGTGCCGGCAAAATCTTGGACTCTTGTATAGACGGACTGACTATTATTTACACACACACCACTCTCCGGTTTTATGGGCTAGACGAGACTAGACTAGACTACCGGCAGAACTGGATGAGATGGAGGGAGGGAGAGAGGGAGGGAGGGAGCGAAGCCTGGAGACGTTCCGGGCGATCACGGGACGGATCCGGCTAGGGAGGGATGGCGGTGTGGCGGTGCGGCGGTGTGGCGGTGTATTAGGAGAGGAGTCAAATAGAACTTATAGGAGGCTGATGGGTATGCTATTGGTACTATGACAAGGGTACAGTCGATGTGCGGTGCTCGAACGCCGAGGAACAGGAAGAGAACTACTTAGGTGTTCTGTCGACATGATTGGGAGGAAGGAGGTGTAGGACATCATGGCAGAGGCGGAGGGGTTTCAAGTTTGAGATAATTGTGCCGATGACTTCCCGGAAGTTGGAACCGGGGAGGAGAGACCAGCTGGAAAGAGTGGGTTCGCACGGATTGGTATGATATTTATGGTTGGTTGAAACTTGAAATTCAATAGCCAACTCGTACCGTATTTGGTGGTGGATCAGTGGCACGACGACTCGAGAGTGAAGCATTTGGCGAGAGGAATGTGTGTATTATTATGGATCACACCAGATAGCTGAACTTCCGTGTTTCGACTTTCAAGCAGTTGCGCAGACGCAATTCAACACAGGTGACCAGTGACCAGTGACCGCTCCAAGTGACCACCCCAAGTAACCAAACCTGAGTGCTGTCCCCCACGGCCCGTGTAGCTAAAATCAGATGTATCCACAATCCATCTACAAATAGCGCAGCCCTACCTATTCACCAGAACATCGGCTTCATGACCGGTCACCGCAACACCGTTGGGCATCTGGATTCTGACTGTGTCACTCGTCTGTTGAAACTCCCCGTCGTCTACAACCTTTCCCGTCCTCCGTCTTTGTATTACCATCCAGGGCTTTGTCAACCTGTCAACCTGTCAACTCGTCAAGAGAATAGGTACAAGACCCAATCCTATACATACTATACTTAGGTTTCAGCTCTAAATCCAGCTCTAAATCTACCTGGATGTCGGATGGATGTCCGATGGACGGGACTTGACGAGCGAATGGTATTCGTCGACAGGCGGGCACATCATGCCCAGCTGCCGTCATGGGAATGTCAAATAGCGATTGCAAACACAGAAGTCGTGGCGATATAAGATATTAATAATTGATATAGTAGAGCAGTCATCCACAGCTCTACTATGATAGCTTAGAAGACTCTTGAGTAAGTGCCACTACCTACCAGACAAAGCACTCAGCCCCGCCTGCATGTACCTACACAAGTTCCCCCGAGCCATGACCGATCACTCACCCTCACCCTCGCCCTCAGCCACAGCCACAGCCACTCGCCACGTGGACAGTGACTCCGCAACCAAACGCCGCTTACTCCACGCCCCCCATCAGCCATCGCCGACAGATAAAAACACTCACATTGATGCTGACAACGTCCGACTCCGTCACTGTACTGTACCGTACCGCAAGTTCTGATCTGACGTGACACCGGCGGCGGTTACGTGATTGAGAATTTGACATACTGTAGACATGCACATTTCGACCATACTTGGGCCATTCTCCTGGGGGGGGGAGGGAGGGATCGCAATGTTCAAAATTCAAATCCGAGATTGCGTTTTTTTTTACTTTGGAAAGCGGGGATGCGGAATCTGCAGGTAGAGTTTCCCACGCAGGAATAACAATCCAACGACGAGCCAGCCAGCCGGTCAATTGGCTTTCCCTAGGGTCCCAGCGAGTGTTCGATGGAAACTTCCATTCGGCACATACTTTGGGTAGAGTATGTATCAGCGGTGGTGAAACATGATTGGCGGCGGGGGGGCGGCGGCGGGGGGACATGACATGTGGGTATGTGGGCGGGGGGGGCGGCGGCGGGGGGACATGACATGTGGGTATGTGGGCGGGGGGGGGGCGGCGGCGGGGGGACATGACATGTGGGTATGTGGGCGGGGGGTGGGTAGGAGAAGAGAGTGCTGACCAGTGCATGCAAGCAAGGTCAGCAACGAATACTGTATTGTACATATTCCACTATGTAGGGCAGCCATGACCCGTCTATACCCGTACATACTCTACTTACAGATGTAGGAAGTGTGTAGGAAGTGTGTAGACTTCCAAAGATCAAGAAATCAAGAGTCAAGAATCAAGAATCAAGAATCAAGATCGGTATCCGGCAGGATGCTTTGGCCATTGAGCCCAGCCCACAGCCAGCCCATAGTCAATCAAGCCCGCCCATCCATCCATCCATCCATCTCTCTCCCAGTCTCAGCCCTCAGTCCTACGCAAGGACCACCAGAGTCCAGAGTCCAGACAGCCCATCCATCCCCCCTATGCATCCACATCTCTCTTTCAGCCCTACGGAAAGACGTGATTTCAGCCTCCAGAATCAAGATTCCAGATTTTAGATTTCCAGATTTTAGATTTTTTAGACAGCCCACGGTCACACTGTCACTGTCACACGGGTACACGGGCACACCCGCCTCTACTAGTGTTTTGTCCTCCTTCCGGGGAGCTTCCGGGGCGATCATTGGCACATACTCTACATAGCTGTCTGCGGAACAGAATTGGGGGGCGGGCCTCCCGCCCCATCCCATCACGAACCCCGTATGTAATAGGGAACTAGCTACTCTACAAAGACCACCAGCATCCTGAGGAGGAGAAGGGGAAGAGCAGATCGTCTGTGTTCATCATACCATATGCTAAGTAATCTTCTCCGCGATGACCGCACGCACAGTTTCGCTTGTAAGGCTGAAAGTTGCACCTGCGCTCTGTTTGCGGGGGATGGGGGGGAGGGGGGATCTAGAACCGGGAGCACGCGGAGGAGGCATATCGTTTTCAGCATGTAGGGAGTGGTGGTTGTGGTCATGATTGTGGTGGAGGTGGAGGTAAAGGTGGAGGAAGTGGTGGAGGTGGTGGAGGATAGAAGTGGGGGAAGGGGAGGATGACATTTCGTTCTCAGCCCATCCATCCATCCCACTGCCCAAATGCCCACGACCAAAGCGGTGCGGAACACAGTAGAGCAACTAGAGTTGAGAGAGAGAAGATGTCGATTTCAATTGTTCTCACCATTTCTGGCCGCGCTGCACGCACCACCCGCACCGCACACACATTCCCCCATGATGTTTCAGCTGCAAGACGCTTCGCCAAATTAGAGTCGAAGGTAGGTCCTCTATGATGTCTCTCGTTCACCAGAGGGCTGGGTGGTTTTTATGTATAGTAGTACGTAGAGGGCATGGCCTCGAGTGCGGTCCAACTAAAGTTTTTGGGGTAACTCTTACGCCGGAAGCTGTCTAGACTGGTTGCGAGTAGTTACCGACATCTGACGGGCAGGGAGGGCCACGCACGCAGAGACAAGACTTGTCGGGGAAGGGGGGGGGGGGGGGGGGGGGGGGGCGGAGAGGGGAGCGTGTGGAAGGATGGATGGGCTGAGGACAGAATAGCGAGAGAGCGACTGGCCAACGACAGGCGAGGGAGGCGCAACTTGTGGGACTTCCGCACTGACTGGCTGGCTGGCCGCTGGCGGGGCTGGTTGGGCTGGGCTGGCTGGCTGCAGGGTAGGCGCGGGGGGAGCTTGGAATTGTGCTCGATTGTGCTTGGAAAGTGTGCTTGGAACTGTGCTTGGAGGGGACGAGCCAATTTGGAATGGCAGCAGTCCCGGTTCGTGCGAAGTTGTCCATTTCGAGTTATATTCAGAGTGAATAACACAATAAGCCCGATGCCGAGAGCCCCAATGCAGTGTGGTCGGCGTGCTGCCCAGCGTCCCGGGGTTGGCTGCACTAAAGTAACTCGAGCAACCTTACTGTCGCTCGTCTTCGTCGTCGCGCGCTTTAAAGGGAGCCGGTCTGGCCAGCCGTGCGAATCTGATCTTCAACTCAAAATCAAAATCAAATCAATATCAAAAATCAGAAATCAAAAATCACGCTGCCCAAACACGGCAACTGTGGTAACTACGGCAACTACGGTACTATACACTCGATACGCAGACTCTCGTCTGCTCTGCCAGTTCAGCACACATCTCCACCGCCAGCTCCCCCGTCATTGGCGTTCGCTCCGACCACTCGCCATACTCTGGCCCTACACCGCCACCCGTCCGCCCCCAACACTCGCCCGCCGACACCCACAACAAAACACGGGATGGCCTCATACCAGCACCAGCAGCCGCCATTCTATGGCCAGCACGGCGGCGGCCCACAGTTCCCGCCCACGCCGAACCCGCAGGACGACTTCGCGATGGTTGGCACCCCAGCGCAGCCCCTGCTCCCGCCCCGCTTCACCACCACACCCCTTGCTAACCCCTCTCCGTCGCTCTATGTAGCCGTACTATGACGCCTCCTTCGCCGCCTCCTTCGGCCACCCCTTCGACCTCACGGGCGCCACCGGCACGCACGCCTCCGGAGGCATCCCGGCCATGGCGCGCGGGCCCTCGCCCACCCACGAGGGCAGCGCGAGCAGCACCGGCAGCGGCCACAACTCGCGGGGCGGCCGCGGGTCGAGCGAGGAGAAAGAACTGACGCCCGGGCAGAAGCGACGGAAGGAGCAGAACCGCGCCGCGTACTTCCCCCCTGCCTCCCCCTCTCCCCACCCCCCCCCCCCCCCCCCCCCCGCCGCACTAGACAGCTAACACACCCCCAGACAACGCGCGTTCCGCGAGCGCAAAGAGCGCCACGTCAAAGAGCTCGAGCAGCGGCTGGCGTCGCTGGAGCAAGCGAACACGCGGGCCGCCGTGGAGAACGACAAGCTCAAGGCGGCGCTGGAGAAGACACGGCTCGAGAACCGTTTGCTGCACGAGAACACGATTCGCGGCAGCGGCAGCAGCGGGAGCTTGGGCGGCGGCAGTGGCGGGCGGCACTCCCCGCCGCCTGAAGTCGGCCCCATGGCGTTCAAACCGCTGGACCCAGAATCGCTGCGCTCCAACCCGCCAGCGAAGTTTACCTCGCCGATATTTGGGCAGCACCCGAACCGCGGGCCGATCCATCGCATCACCACCTCACCGAGCACGGGCGAGAAGCTGCTCGGCGCGGGCGCCGCCTGGGACCTTATCATGTGCCACCCGCTTTATGAACAAGGCCTCGTCGATATTGGTGATATCAGCGAGAGGCTAAAGACCCTCGCTCGATGTGATGGGCAGGGCCCCGTCTTCGAGGAGAGTATCATCCTCGATGTTATACAGGCTAGTCGTGGCAGTGGGAGGGACGAGCTGCTCGTCGATAGTGGGGCACGCGATTATTAGGCGGGCCGGCGGGCGGGATTGTGCGGACTTGGAACTTGGAACTTGGAACTTGGAACTTGGAACTTGGGACTTGGGACCGGGTGTTGGATAGGTTGGGATGGGATGGAGATTGGCGCCACTTCGTTTTTTTTCTTCTTTTTTTCTTCTTTTTTTCTTCTTTTTTTGTTTCTGCTTTTCTTGACCTTTCTGTCGTGTTTTCTGATTCTTTCGTTATGGATACCTTGCTTCATATGCTTACTTTTTCATCTGATCTGATCTGATTCACTTTTCTCTCTCGAGTCTGAGGAAAACAGTCAACAGTCAAAACGTCAACACTTCAACAGTCGTCAAATCGACAAATCGTTCTGACACTTCTGGCACTTCTGGCACTTCTGGCACTTCTGGCACTTCTGGCACTTCTGGCACTTCTGGCACTTCTGGCACTTCTGGCACTTCTGGCACTTCTAGCACTTCTGGCACTTCTGGCACTTCTGGCACTTCTGGCACTTCTGGCACTTCTGGCACTTCTGGCACTTCTGGCACTTCTGGCACTTCTGGCACTTCTGGCACTTCTAGCACTTCTGGCACTTCTGGCACTTCTGGCACTTCTGGCACTTCTGGCACTTCTGGCACTTCTGGCACTTCTACTCTACATACGGTACTCCTCACTCACTGTGTATCTACCTCCACCAAGAGTAGCTGTGGATATATCCCCCTCCCCTGCAATGGGTGGTGAGCCGGGGTAACCACATATTCATCTTTTCTTCTTGCACTGCCTCACTCGTTTAACTTTAGAGTCTTAGAGTCGGTACATAACGACAACTCTAAGTATGGTTGGGGACGCCTATAACCGGAGTGAATTGCGACATTCATTTTGGCTGACAAATCACGAGTGATTATAGTGTGTCTACGCCAAAAATGGGGGGTTAATAAGTGCGCCGCAGGTAATTTTTCGAATACAGAGCAAGTAATTTTCGTAATTATGAAGATTTTTGGGCCGTATGGCCCCATTTTTGACCTATTTGGATGTGTTCTGAAGAGGTCCAAGTCGAATAGCACTCATGCGCGAGCTCAGTTTGGATGAGCAAGGATCAATCCGCGCCAAGGCTCGAATAAGGCTCACTATATGTCACTCCTATCACCGCTGTGGGAAATTAAAAGAGTGCCAGAGCCTTAGTGCATGCTATTATTTGCGACGTTCCAAAATCCTGCCCATACAAATCAATTCTTTTCAACCCGCTTAAATTAATTCATCACGCTTTATATTTTTATTTCGCTTCTATGGCGACCTACTTTAATCCTTCCTCTATCATGCTATAGAGCTCTTTTAATTTTACTGGGTGTTGAGGTTGAGTTAAACCGGGGGTGGAGTTGGGCATTTTTTCACTCCTATTTTAGGTGTCCCCAACCATATAACCTCCCTACATAATCTACCGCATCTTCGAAATTGCTTCGTGCGAGTACATAGTGCATTGATGGGGGGGGAGGGAGGGGCGACGATGATGATGACGGGCGGCATCGTGCACGGGGAATCACTCGTCTGCGCTCTCGGTCTGCTCTGCGGTCTCGGTCTCGATAGGTGTAGTAAGGGTGAATGTTCTGGTCTTTTATAGCAGAGGAGGTACATAGCAGTAGTAAACAGACATGCATATCGGTCTAGACAACTCCCACCATATAAACAACTCAAGGAAAATGGTAATCAGAAGATGAACCTGAAGCGAAAAACAAAACAAACAGAAGCATGTTCTATCAATACAATACGCGTCCGCCTCTCATCCACGGTACATACATGGTATCTATCTCCAAGATCCAGATACAAGCACCACCATCCCCGGGCCCCCTGTACTATATCATATTCTATCATACTCCCTCCAGCTCTTCAACGGCAGAGCGCTCAGCCTCGTCGCGGCGGGCTTGATATATCCCCAGAAGGTAACAACACCGATGAGTATACACAACACGTTCGTGACATAGTACCCGTCCTGCTGGATGACACATTTGCCGCCCTGGTCTATGCAGCGGTGCTTATCGAGTTCGAGGGCGCAGCTGAACTCCGCAAACGGGCTGGGGAAGGTGGAGGTCGGCTTCTCTGGCGGGAAACACGTCGCCGTCGTGAAGTAGTCGACTAGCTTCAGCACGAAGATCCGCGGGAAGGTCCCGCCGAGGTTGGAGACGCTGTGGTGGGTGGGGGGTTAGTAAGCGATGATGGGGAGGGCGGGGGGAAGGGGGACGTACGTGGCTAGGAGCGTCATGTACGTTCCGCCGATCTCGGGGTCGGCAATCTTTGCGTGGAACGCAGAGATGGCGACGAACATGACGGTGCCGGCGAAGGTGGAGAAAATGTGCTCTGCGATGACGACGAGGAGGTACCAGCTCTCGACCACGCCGTCTTTGGGGAAGATGTACACCGTGATCTGGGCGAGTACGGCGGCGATGAGGCGGCCGACGAAGCCCCACATCCACAGCTTCATCGGCGGGAAGTACGCACACCATTTACCAGCGTAGTAGCCGAGGGCGATCTCGAACGGGAAGTCGATCAGCACCGTCAGTGCCATGTCTTCCTGCGTGAAACCCTTGTCGAGCAGCTTGAGGTTGGTCACGGCGTCGTTCGCCTGGAAGCCGATCTTGGAGATCAGATGGATGATCACGAACGTCTGGATGTCTGTTGTCATGTGTCAGCATTGTGCCATGTATTTTCATAATAGCCTGGGAGGGTCGGGTACGCTTGAGCTTGAGGACGCTCCACATGGTCTTGTAGACGCTAGCGATGCCATCACGGTTGCTGGTTTTCTCTTCCTTCTTGAGGACCGCGAGACCAATCGTAACAAGCAGGTAGGCCCATCCCCAGAACTGGAGGTAGCCTCCAAGCGTGAAGAGGCCGTTCTTGAGGGGTGTCGAGCGGAAGTAGTGGTTCGAAAAGTCGGCCGAATTGAAGGCGAGGAACACGGTGTTCGACAAGAATTGGCCGGCGGTAAGTCCGACGGTCTGAGCGGTCGACGCATACGAGAGGTTCTCGGGGGATATCAGAGTTAACGCCCAGCCTGTCAAAGCACGTTAGTCATACGATCTCGAGCCAGATGGCGCCATGAAACCCGGGGTGCATATATGGGCTGCAGGCGATAGATGGCGCGGGTAATAGCCTCACGCTCGGAGGGAGAGGAAGGAAACATGCATACCGTCCACCGCAACGTCCTGCGTCGCGCAGAGCATCACCAAGCAAAAGAACACCCATGTGAAGAAGTAGAGCCTCGTGTTCGCCTCTTCCATCATCTTCTCCGCCTGCCCGCCCAACCAGAGCAACATGATGGCGCTGACCGCCTGCACCGGAACGATCCAACTCTTGCGCCGGCCCATCCGCGGGCTCCAGATTGCGTCGACGATCGGCGACCATAACAACTTCATCGAGTACGGATACGACGCCAGTGTGAACACGCCAATCTCGCCGTACGAGAGCTTCGACTTGAGTAGGAACGGCACTGAGCCCATCGCCAGCCCCATCGGCACGCCCTGCAGGAAGTAGAGCAGCACCAGCAGGAAGAAGTTGCGCCTATCCTTTGGCGACAGGTCCATCAGCGACGCGGCCGCGGGCTTCGACACATCGTGATCGTGATCGAGCGAGAAGGATTCCCGAGCGATGAGGTGTTCCGTCTGCGCGGCCGAGGATTCCCCACCTTCCACCCCTACCTTCCCGCGCCGGAACTCGACCGACGACGAGGAATTCATGCCCTTGCGCTTGCCGGATGATGAGCCACCCCCTCGTCTGCTACGATTCATTCTCTCTCCCGATCGGACCGAAGCGGTGGTGGTGCTGCTGCTGGAGTCGGTGTCGTCAGTGTCTTCTACGTCTGGGTCGTACAGGGGCTGAAGTTCAAAGTCCTGAGTGCTGGTCCTGTTCGTCCGGAAGTAATTGTGGTCGGTGCTGGTAACGTGGAGAGGAGAGAAAGACATGCACAGCACTGAGTCTAGAGTAGATGTGGATCTCCTTTGCTTCTAAGCTGCTCCCAAGCAACTAGGTAGGTGGAGATATCTAGGCCCTTCGAGAGGTAGTTGGGCGAGCGCGTCAAGACAGGGATTCGTTTAATGCTCCACCGTGTTCAGATGATGTGGTAGCAGGGACTAGTTTGGAGTAAGTAGTCAGAGTTTAGCAGAGGATTTCGACGAGGGTCCGGATCGGAAACGACGGGTGAGACAGATAAGATAAGATTTGATCGGAGATTTGAATGAGAACGACGCCGGGACCACGGTACTAGGTATACGCACGATTGGCGATTGGGCAAGGACGATCTTGGTCGGGTCCCAGAAGCATGTCTATACTCTGCAGAGGCGTGGCAATCGCAGCTATGTTTACGCCTTACTCCCTTCCGGTGGTTCACATGCATACAGTGGCTATCATCGGCCCTGCCACTCCATTGACTCTGCTAGGCGGTACATACAGCTGTTACAGACCGTCTTGGGTTCCCAGCTATCCGTCTGGTGGGTCGCTCCTTATACTCGCGATCATTGCAGCGCAAACTCGGTACAGTGTGCGGTCTCGTGCGATAGGTTGTGGGCACCTCCCTTTTCCGGAAGCGGAAGCAAAGGAAGCTCACGGTGGAGGCGGGCGTGCGTCTGATACGAACCATGTACAGCTCAGCAGCACTATTGGTGAGTGATCTTTGATGAATGATATCAATGGGAACGTGTATCTATGCTCTAGGTAGTACCAGCTTATACTTTCCAACCATGTTGGTGGATCTCAAGATGGTCAACGAACGGGCTTCCATCCTCTTGCGCACCCGCCTCACGGAATATCACTTCGATTTGACCGCCGGAGCACGCCAAGGACCCTGCCAATCCCGCGTCTCCAGGATGTGCACATCCACGACCGCACATCCACCCGCAATGTCTCCATCGGCAGCATCATCACCGCAGAAATGGCCGTCACCGACACCGCCACATCCGACGCGCTCCCCTTCCACGAGCCGCCCATAACGCAAATCCTCGTGCACGTCTCCTTCCTCCTGCTCCTCAACATCGTCAACCACCTTCTCGATGCGCTTACCTATTGCGGGCTGGTCGGGCAAGTGCTCCTCGGCGTATTCTGGGGCACACCACTCGGCGGCCTCCTCCCACGCACAACCGAGAGCACCGTCGTAACACTCGGCTACCTGGGGCTGATCCTGATCGTGTACGAGGGCGGGCTGAACACCGCTCTGCGGCCGTTGATGCAGAATCTCGTGCTCTCGAGCATCGTCGCGGCCACTGGCATCGCGCTTCCGATCGCACTGTCGTTTCTACTGGGACCCCTGGCGGGCGCGACGAGCTTGCAGTGCTTTGCGGCCGGCGCTGCCCTCTCCGCAACGAGTCTGGGTACCACGTTTACCATCCTGGCCAGCGCGGGCATGGCGGATACGCGTTTGGGCACTGTGCTCACCAGCGCGGCTATGATGGATGATGTTATCGGGCTGGTGATGATTCAGGTTGTGGCGTCGCTTGGTGGGAGTGGGGGTAATGTCAGCGGGGAGGCGGTGGCAAGGCCGGTGGGTGCTAGTGTTGGGCTGTTGATTGCGGTTGTGATTGGGGGGTGGGGCCTGAAACGGACGCTGGGGACAGTCGAAGTGAAGGGGTGGGGGGAAACGCTGAAGGCGAAGGTGGTAATGCAGACGGCGATGCTACTCGCCGTGGTGACGGCGGCGAGTTACGCTGGTGCTTCGGTGCTTTTTGCGGCCTTTTTGGCGGGTGCTGCGGTGGGCTGGTGGGATGATGTCCGCACGAGAGGGAAAACGGGTGATAGAGTCTCTGGGGTACATGTCTTCGAGACCTATTACTCCCCCATCAACAGGCGGCTTTTGGCACCGTTCTTCTTCGTAAGTACCACCCACGCAGCAGTTTCTGAGGATGCCTTCTGATCAGCGACAGGCATCAATTGGCTTTTCGATCCCAATCCGCCAGATGTTCGCCGCCACAACCGTCTGGAAGGGGCTGGTCTACTCCCTCCTGATGGTGCTCGGAAAACTAGCTACAGGCGTCTGGCTCCTCCCCGTATCGCCGGTGCTGACAACGGTATCGCAACGGCTCCGCGAATTGCGGAAGCTGGGCGTCACACCCGCACCTCCAATTCCCCATACTCCCCAAAGCACTCCCACTACTACTACCACCGAACCCAAATCGTCGGAGGCCGCTTCCCCCGCAATCGCCGCCGCAGAAGACGCTAAACCCCCGAAATCCCTCTACCCAGCCTCGATTCTTGGGCTAGCCATGGTGGCGCGCGGAGAAGTTGCATTCCTTATCGCATCCGTGGCCCAGTCCTCGGGGATATTTGATTCCTCCGAGGGATTGTATCTCATTGTCGTCTGGGCCGCCATGGTGTGCACCATTGCCGGCCCGCTGGGCGTGGGCAGTCTTGTGCGCCGGGTGAAGGCGCTGGAGAAGACGCGCGCTGATACACGAGGCAATGGAGGTGTCAGTGTGTTGGGTGTTTGGGGGGTTAGTTGATGCATGTACACAAGAGAGAGAGAACATCAATTTATTGTCGCATGCGGCCTTACGAGACTATGGCGACCAACCGATGTATGTAAACGGAGATCATATGCGAGGAATATATAGAGTCCGAGTGTTTATCCGTGATCCCGGGTCGAGAGCCAAACGCCCAATTTCGATCCCGACCATCCGGTAAAATATCCCGACGTTAAGCCATAGTTAACCTCACCCTCGTTTTACATACCTACCACGGCCCCCCTCCCTCTCGTAGATCGTTCGCCGGAACCCATTCCGTCCGTCTCACAGTCCTACATATGTACTTACTTTCTTACTTGCACGCACGCATAGAAGGTCGTATTCGCTTCTTCAGCCGGGATGTTTTGCCTATGTAATCTACCGGAAAATACGAAGATATGCTTGAACGGCTCGTTAAACTGAAACGCGGCACCGTGACCCCGTGGTCCGACAGAACCGTTGCGCCGTCCATGCGCCTCTCACACAGCGCCGGAGTCCGGCGGATCAGCAGGATCTGTGCCACGGAAGGGCGGGCGGGCGGCACCTGAGGGGGATCAAAGGGATGAAAGGGAGGGAAGAATGATGGAAGGGATGGAAGGAGGGAGGGAAATATATAGCCTACACATGCCCACCTCCTCGAAAGCAAGCAAGCAAGACGGAAATAAAATAAAATAAGAAACTATGTTGGCTGACAGCGAAATCGCGCTCCTCCTCGTGATCGGAAACTTCTTGTCGGCGTGCTGGAGCTACTTCTGCATCGTGTCCTCACTGAACCAGTACCGGTTCATGCGGCGTGAAGAGGTGGTCTGGGTATGTATCTCCTCTCCCCCCTCTCCCCCCAAAACCCTCCCCTCTGTGTTGTCTTGTTTGCTCACGATGGATACATAGTATGCGCTGTGGTACAGCTGCACCACCTACGCCTTCCTCGTGTCGGTCACGAATCTGGGCGTGGCGGCGTACGTAGCGGTGCGCCTCGGGTGGCGGGGAAAGGTCTTTGGGCGGGGGAGGGTGGCGCTACGGATTCTCGGGGCGGCGGTGGCAGCGGTACTGGGGGCTATGCTGTGTTTCGTGCCGTTACGGATGACCATGATGCAGGCTGAGCGGGCGGGGGTGGGGCATTTGGGATGAGATGAGATGGGATGGGATGGGATTTGTTTTTGCTCGGGCGTTTGGGTGTACTTAACCAAGGAGTATTTATATTATACGGTTCAATTCATTGACTGGCGGTTTACAAAGGACGTATCCGCGCACTAACCGCCTCCTTCACGCCGAGCGTCAACACGGCGGCCTTCTGCGCCTCACCCACCGCCTCCTCCAGCGGCAGACCACGGACCATAGCGGCCACCAGAACGCCGAGGAACGTATCCCCCGCGCCATTAACGCTTTGCACGCCGTCCACTCCCAGCTTCTCAGCGGCAAAATACCTCACCTCGACACCACCCACCTCCTCTCCCTCCCGTGCCTCCACAACAACACTCTCCCTAGACCTCCGCGGCTTCTCGCCCACCTCCAGCAGGCGCACAACAATGACGCCCTGCTCGCCCAGCTTAACGAACAGCCGTGGGATGTACGGCAGCAGCGACACCGCCTTCTGGACGATTCCGCTCTCGGAGAGGTCGACGCCGGTGCGCGCCGCCAGTTGGTCCACGCGGTCGCGGAACCCGCTGTCGATCGTGAGTGCATCGATCGTGGGCCACCACGGCAGCGACGTAGCGTAGAGAATAGCTCCGCCGCTGTCGCCGCAGAGTACATGCTGTCTAGCTCGTGGATGTTGGGCGCCGCAAGGTACAGCGCACATGAAGGGTGCGAGGGAAGCGTGGCGTGGAAGATGTGTGCTGATTTTGCGGTGGAGGTGGGTTCGAAGATGGCTGGTGGGCACTCACTCGTTAGCTGTATGCACACGGTATCACTCGGGTTAGGAGGGACCTTTGATCCCGGATTTGAGACAGTATTCGAGCACTCCCTTTGTCGTCTGCTGTGATAGATTCCCGTCGAGAACCACCCACTCCGCATTCGCAGCTTTAATCACCTCGGTGACATCTGCTGTCCCCAGGTGCTCGATGACCCTCATGTCCGCACTAGCAACGAACAGCCCGCCGTTGGCATCGTTGACGGCAACATACCTCGCTGTAGCGCGGGCCGGGTCGGTGAAGATTCCCTCGGTATCCATCCCGCGCTCCTGTACGCGCTCGCGCACCCATGAGCCGGCAAGGTCTGCGCCGACGGAGGATACTAAGCGGGTCCGCACGCCGGAGAGGTGCAGGGCGTAGGCAACGTTATTGCCGACGCCGCCGAGGGACTCGGTGATGGTAGACGGGTTGGAGGTGTGCAGACTTGGAGTCGGCGAGGAAGTGTCGCAGTTTACGTCTACGGCTACACCGCCGACTACGACCACCTCTGGGGGCGGCGATGGAACTACGGGGTTTGCCTCCTCCTTCGGGCGTATCTGCGAGGGTGGGATGTGCGGCATATGTGTCTGCCTACGCTCGCTAAATACAAAACAATCAGGACCCATCGGTTACAGTGGACGAAACTAAAAGCCAGCAGAATTCCCAGACCCAGTGCCCTCAAGCCTTGCCAGTTCTACGGCGACCTTTGCTCCCATCGCAGCGTTGTTCAGTATCAGCCCACGATTGGCCTCGATGCTGCGACCACCGGTGCGCTTGAGTATGTCGTTGAGGATGAACGGCGTGACGTCTTTCCCGCTGGACTTCCCTTCCGCCACTTTCACCGACTCGGCAATGATGGACTGTATCTCCTCGTTCGGGATCTCGTATGCCGCCGGAATGGGATTGGTGAAGAGGTGGCCCGAGGTGAGGCCAAGGGAATGGCTTGCGTCTGGGGGGCACAGCACTCATGAGCACCCCTCACCATGGACAGTCACTCATTCATCGAACTCACAGATAATCCTGGCGGCCTCGTTCGCATCTTCCACCACGCTCGGCGCCTTGATACCACACCCTCTACTCCAAAACGCCGGAAACTCGACCACCTCCCCGGCATCCCTCCCATCCCTGAACGTGCCGACATAGACCCCCTCGGTCTCCAGATACTCCAGTGTCCGTGGCAGATCCAGGAACGCTTTGGAGCCCGCACATACAACAGCGACAGGCGTGCGTCCCAACTCCGTCAGATCCGCAGAAACATCCATGGTATTCTGAACACCCCTGTGGACGCCGCCCAGGCCACCAGTCGCGAATACCTTAATCCCGGCGAGGTGCGCAAGGACACTCGTGCCCGCGATCGTCGTGCCACCGATCTTCGTCGCGCCCGCGCCAGCAAGGAGATATCCCAGGTCTCGTCTACTCACCTTAGCGGTACCGCTCTTCCCCGCTGCGTCAGCGAGCTGCTCGAGCTCCTTCGCCTCGAGCCCGATCCGCGCCTTGCCGTTGAGGATGCAGATGGTGGCGGGGACTGCGCCGTTCGCGCGGATGACGGCCTCGATCTCGCGCGCGAGCGAGAGGTTCGCCGGGTGCGGGAAGCCGTGCGTGTAGATTGCGGATTCGAGCGCGACGACGGGATGTCCGGCCGACAGCGCCGATTGCACTTCCGGCGTGATCGACAGGTATTGCGATAATCGCGAGGAGGCGCGGAGGGTAGAGTAGTAACGCGGAGGGGCGCGGAGGCCGCGGCGGAAGAGGAGGGAGCGCATTGGGGTGGTTGGTGGTGGGTGGGGTGGTGTGGAGTGGATCAAGAGTCGTGGGACCCTGGAGGGCCCGTTTGTCGGCAGTCTCCGATGTCACGAGTGCGGAGACTAACGAGCTTCGACACCAGCTTCTAGAAGCTCAGATGATAGGCTTTGAAGATTACACCGGGACTTTTCCATAAAGCTACAGAGCAAAAAACCCAAACACGAAAAGGCAAAAGAAAAAGGAAAACCCGACCCTGCGAACCCCTAAAAACTAACAGCGGCCCTCTATTTTCGATCCTCACATCGATCTTGCTGACTATCCACGAAAACACGAATACCGTCGACAGCGCAGTGAAGATGACGAATGGCTTCCGGAAGCCAGCGGTCTTGGGCAGATGGTAGGTCACGATCAGCTCCTTGTGGTGCTGCTCGTCAACTACGTTGGAAAAGCGCAACTTGAAGGCGGTGCGGCCAATAGTGTCCATGAACGTCTTGTGGAGGAAGTGCTCCTCTCCAATGATGGGGATGGGGGATGAGTATTTGACGTCGCTGGAACGGTGTTAGATATGGGTTGGGGTTGATAGGTGTGGGTTGGTGACTTACGTGGCACCTTCGGGCAAGATCACCCTAATCTCGACATCGCCGTAGACGACGGGCTCCTTAGGCCCCTCCAACAGCGGAACCCTGAGCACGAAATCCTCGCCATTGGGCTTCGCCCGGACGAACTCCCTCAGATCGTGGTTTCCACCCAAGGGTGAAGGTGTAGTTCCAACCACCAAACACCGGATACCTCGGCTTGATCTCCAGATGCGACTCGCGCATGTTGCTGCGGAAGCGGGAAGTCGAAACATTTCCAATCTCATCGGTGAAGTAAGGGCCGATCGAGCCCACCTTCAAGTTGTAAGTGAGGGCCTTGATCGCAGACGTCGGGGGACCGTAGTAGCTGGCCGCCGCCCACTTGACACGCGAGAACTGGTTCTTAAGCTTCGCCGCGGCATTGGTCATGACGTATTTCTCCTCGAAAGCGATGTTGCCGCCCCAATGGGAGACCTCGATATCGCGCGTGAGCTTCTCCATCACGATGACGGGATGCGTGTACTCGTATCTGATCTTAACGGTCTTTCCGGCGCCGCTCGACGGCTTCACGTCCTCGTAGGGACCGTACGTGAACGCTGAGCCGACCTTGGTGGGATCGGAGGTGCCGTCGGATTTCGCGGTGAGCTTGGTGAACTCGGGCGCTTCATTGTTGGGCAGCTTCAGCTTCGTCTTTTGCTTGTCGGTGACGTACGCGCTCGCCACGTATTGCGTGCCGGTCCACTGGAGGAACTGCTTCTCGACCTGCTCGATCTCGGCGGGAATGGGCTCGACGACGGTAGTCTTGCCGATAGCCACTTGGAGGGTGATCTGGTTTCCGGGCGCGAGAGGTTCGGTCAAGAGAATGCGGTAGTATTGTGTCGGACTGTGCAGGTCTCCACATCAGTTCCAACTCCACACCCACAAACCCCCAAAAAGAAAGGGCAAACTCCAGTCCGTAGCGCACCTTTGAGGATCGAACTCCACCTCATCGACCTTAAACTCTCCGAAGGGGGCCTTCTTGTCCCCGGCCTCGAAGAAGCTGACTTTCGTCACCTCGTCGGCCGCAAACGGCATATAATACTCGGTCTGCCCCTCTTCGAGACATTCTCGACGATAACGGAAATGACTTCCTTCGAGTACGGTTTCGTCAGATCTATCGAGCGCAGTAGATTGATATTTCTGAAGACGGGCGCGGGCGCGAACGAGGGCAGGCAGGGATGAGCTTCGCATTGACGGTGGTGAGGACCGAGGAGAGGAGGAGCAGGGCTCCCGTGAAGGAACGCATTTTCGCAGGCCGGGTGGGGGATGTGCTGTGGCCGAGCGGAAGAATTGAGGTAGGATCTTTGGTTTGGAGAAGGCGGGTCACGCAGCAAACAGCTCGAAGTTCACGAAACTACCCTGGGAACTGCTTTGGGTTACGTGTTGTCTTGACGAACCCTGGCGGGGCCGCGAATGACTTGCATGCTGGCGCTAGCGAGTCTCCGAGCCGCGAGAGAGCATGGTATGTCCACTCGGCGAGCCAGCCTGGGTGTTAAGCTTGAGCTTGAGCTTGAGCTTGACCCACGAGTTGAGGTTGGTATTGGGTGGATAAACTCCGCAAGAAAAGTCCTCTAGAAATAGCTTGATATAAATGGATAGCTATTACCTCCAGGCCACATCGATCCAGGGTCTTCCACTGGCATGCTAGGGCCAACAGTCAGCTTGTAGCTGCGGTTGGTGTCGGAATAGAGGGATTGAAAAGGGTCCAGTGGGCACCTATGTACTCGGTGAAAGGACCGAATGGATTGCATGAGCAGCCAGGTCGTATACACAGAGCAAGGACTCCCGTGGACCACCAAGCAGAGGGACGGGAGTTGACGGGGAAGTCTAGGTATTGGAATCCTATGGATCTCCCCGGTGCAAGATGTGAAGTATCCAAACGCAATTAGAACTCGACCCACCCAACGGCGAGTACTAGGAAAACATCCGTGTGGTGACCACACGGTGTGTGGTCATTAGGCCAGCGCCACTTAATGTAAAGTCATAAGTATGGCAGGTTCTGCAATACGCGGTATCATCGCTAGAGTGAGCTGGAGCAGGTACAGTAGGTTCAATCTGTAGATCTAGCGGCATCGTAACTTCTGCGGCATCATTCGAAATACGATCTTGAAACAGAGGCTGAGTATCTGCTTCCACGCCTTGTAGTGTTCTGACTCTTCGTCGTTGCCGTGGGCAGTCGTTGAACTTCCATCTAAAGAACAGTATTAGGGCCCGTTTGGATGGCCTCAGTTTTTCAGTTCCAGTTTTAGAGCGAAATTCAGTTCCCCGCCGGGACATCGAATACTGCCCAGTTTCAGTTTTCCGGAGAAACTGTGAGGTGAACAGAGTGTTGGGCAGTTCTCAGATTACTCAGCCATAAGTCTAAATAATAGGCTTCAACACAACTTTAATAGTGGACACATTGTGGCCCCGCTTTTTGTCTTCCCGTAAACCGTAAAGGGAGTTGAAGTTAAAATGCGATACTGAGTGGCGGTAAAGAAATGAATAAATTCCATTCTATAGAGTCCACGGAGATCTACAAATCTAGCAGTGTAAACGGCAGCGCAGTCTCTCCGCAGTATCGTCGCTAAAGCTCCTCCACGGCTCTGCTCCAAAATATTAGGGCTGGGCAGTCGCTTCGCTCCAAAATCCGACGGTCGGAAACTTAGGGTTGAGCCACGGAAATCGCCACACCACTGCCCTTTATAGGAATAGATACGGGTTAACCCTATCGACCCCGGGTAATACATCCACTGCCCTCCCTCCCATCTACTTCAACCCCCCCACGCCTTCCCCCCCTCACCACGACCAACACGACAATCCATGGCGACCAACCCGGCCATGGCCCCTCCTCCGACGACGACCAAGCCCGCGAAGGACGACGATGCCGGCACGCCGGCGACTACAAGCGGCGGCTCCCGTTCTCTCGTCGCCTGCGGCACCACATGCGGAACACCGCGAAACCTGACCGGCGAGCTCGTCCCCTTCGTTATGAGAAAGCGTCCTTCTCCGCTTTGCCCAACGTTGGGCGCACAGGTTTGATCGGGGTTCGGCGCACGCTCCCATTCCATGAGTTTAGTGACCGCAACTTTAGGGGCATGATGGAGAGACGTGCACGGTGCGGGGGGCGGCGGGCGGAGCGCCGCGGCCTCGTCATCCGCATCGGCAAAACGCTCGACGCTATCCCCCTCGACAGCTTGGCCGGCGATACTTCACACCGTCGAACAGGTCTGGATGACTTTTAAGGACGTGGATCAGGCGTGCTACATCGTCTACTACGAACAGGGGAGGAGGAGATGGCTGAAGAAATTCTTCAAGATCATGCCAGACGAGGATATGACTGGAATGGTTAACACGCCCCGTCAGGCTCGTCGCATCGAGAGACAGGCGCGCATTCAAGTTCAGGCCCGCGCCGCTCGGCGTCAGGCTCTTCAAGCGGAGCTCCAGGCCCGCGCTGTGCGCCGTCACGCTCGTCAGGTTGCGATCCAGGGCGTCGCTCAGCGTCAGGCTCAAGTTCAGGCTCGTCAGCTTAAGACCCAGGCCCAGGTTAAAGTTCAACCCTGGCCCAGGTTAAAGTTCAGACCCAGGTTCCAGTTCCAGTTCAGGCTCGGGTTCATGTTCTGCTCCAAGCCCCGCGCCGCTCGGCGTGAGGCTAAAGTTCAGGCCCGCGCCGCTCGGGTCAGACCCGGCAGGACTTGAAGGCGTATATATACTGCGTAATACAATATACCTAGTCGGCAAGGACACAACGACGGATAACCTCTACTGGACTGGACTGGCATGTCGGCTTCTTCGTAGCTTTTTTCTAGAAAAAAAAGGACGAAAAAAGGGTTCACTTTCACTTTCACTATTTCTAGTTCGTCTATTTCTGGTTCGTCTGTTTTGCTCTATTTGCTCCGTGATTAGACCGGTTCCCGGTAATATGTAACACACCCAGTTGCACGCACCAGCACGCCCTCTAGGCTCCAGGCTCCGAGAAACCGGAGACCGAAGTCGGTGGCGGATCGGTACATAGGACAATCGCTTATATACACGCAAAAGGTTAACCCAATCCACCACATCATCCGTAATCCGAGTGCTTCCATGGTCCACGCGCTGCAGGTAGGTAGCTCAAGTTCATCGAGCAAAGCTCGAACAGGTATTATCAATTACGTTTATACCGTCTACATCGTCATCATGACCATCACCATCATCTTCCCATCACCTTCCAATCACCTTCCCCTTCCCCTACCCTTCTCCCTCCCCGCATCCACATCCATCGTCCCACCAGCACTCTTCCACACGCCCTCCTCGACCCTAACGGGGACCTTCCCGCCCCTGAGCGCGGTATCGATGATCCACAGGCCGACCACCCACTCCTCCCTGCTGAGCCGTCCCTTCGCGCCTCGATCCACAAGCTGCCACACCTCGGCGAGCACACGGTTCTCGAGGCGACTTCGCTGCCACAGTTCACGGACGACATAGTTCTCGATATACTTGTACCCCGGGGAGTTAGATGCGAACAAGCCCTCGTAGCGGCGTCTAGCAGCCGCGGGGATGGTGCGTGCCCACGTGTGGTTGAGCACTTCGTTGTGGCGGTGGCGGCGCGGCGGAGGCTTCGGTGGTGGGGGGGTGGGACTACGCGGTGGGCGCAGGGTCCGCGGGAGGGGGGGAGGGAGCGGCGCCGTTGCGGTGAAGGTTTGTGCGGCGGGCGGGGGCGGGTGGTTTACGTGGCCCTGGGGGGATGGAGCGCGAGGGCGCAAGGGAGGCGGCGATTGTGGCGGCAGGGCGGGAAGGGATGGGTGGTGGGATGGTGGGGAGGGAGCGACGACGACGGGGGAGGGGGGCCGGTGGTTTGCGGGTGCTGGTCGGGAGGAAGGGTTTTTTCTGGGGTGGTGGGGGTGGTCGGAGGACGACGGTTGTTGCGATGGAGGCGCCAGAGGCGGAGGTTTCGGAGGTTGCCCGCGCAAACGAAGGCGGGTCAATGATCTTCCGTCGCGGCGGAGGAGTTTGGCCGTCCGACTTGCGTGGAGACGAAATGTGGGCCCTTGCTGCCGCCGTGGGCGCGCTGGAGCCTGAAGACGCTGAGGCCGTTGATGATGTGCGCGCGGGTAGGGTGGGTCGTAAGTTACTGGTGGAGGGAAGTTTCCGTGGTGGTGGGCGCGCTTTCCGCGGTAGTGGAGGCATCGGAGCCCCTCCTCCTCCGGTATTCTGCGGCCTCGAAGCGTGAGCTATCGTTGCCGCCGTCAAGGCGCTGGGCCGTCCCGAGTTGTGCGACACCACCGATTCGGTGTGTCTTACTGGGGAAGCGTCTCCTGTCGCCTTCTTCCTCGTCGGGGGAGGCAGCGGTGATCTTCCGCCCGTCGTTTGTGGAGACGGGAGTGCCGATGTGGGCCTCGATGATGCATGGGCTACCGTTGCTGCCGCCAGTGCGTCGTTCCGCGCTCCTACACCCGAGATTCCCGAGTCCAGTGATTCCGTCCGCGCGATCGGCGGCTTCTTTGGCGGCGGAGGCTTGGACTTGATCCGTTCCAAGTCATGCGAAGCGGCCGATTCCGTCCGTGCGATGGGAGACATGTCCACTTTCTTCTTCTTCGGTGGTAGAGGCGCCGGACTCGACACACCCGCCCCCACCGTGGCTGTCACGGGGGTTGTGCGCGCGGGGTGGGATGGTCGCACGTTGGTGGTTGTCGTGGGGGGTTTACGCCGCGGTCCACGAGCCTTCCGTGGTAGTGGAGGCATCGGAGCTCCCCTTGCACCCCCACCGGTAGTCTGCGGGCTCGAAGCATGGGTCCTCGTTGCCGCCGACTCCCTGGACTCCGTCCTTGCGATTGTAGGTCGGTCCAGATCTACCCTCTTCCACGGCGCCGGTCCTCCCGCTCCACCGGTAGTCCGCGGACTCGAAGCATGCGCGCGGGACGCCGCCGTTATCGCGCTGGAACTCTCCGAGTTCCTCGAAGCCACCGAGACCGAGGACGGTTTGGGCGCAACCGGGGGTTTCGGGCTCATGCTCGGGCTCGGGCTCTGACCAGCACTGGTTGCGACGATTGCGGCAGCCAGGGACGGGCTCTTTGCGGTAGTCTGCTGTTCGAACATCGATTTGAGAGAGGAGATGTCGTCGAGCGATGAAGAGTCGACTTTTTCCGGACTGCCGGGGCGCTTCCGCGCATGACTCGTCGTTGTCGAGGGTGATAGGGGGGTTTCGTCCGCTTCTCCGAATAGCTTCAGGCGCTGCCGCACCGCGAGCGCTTCTCCTTCCCCTGCCATGGCCGATGAAGAGGAGCCAGAACGAGAGTGTCGCGATGACCTGGTGTTGGAGCGCGATGTCCGCTGTTGTTGGCGTTGGTGTTGTTGTTGCTGTTGTTGTGGTGGTGGTGGTTGTCTCCTATCCCCCCGTTCGCGTATAGCTGGTGCTGGTGGTGGTGCAGGTGCTGGTTGCTTTTTGGCAAAGCTCAGCACTGCCGCGCGGAGAGCTGCAGAGTCCGGGGCCGGCGATGCCGTTGCATTTGCGGCTGGCTTTGGGGCCGCCCGCTTGTACATGTCATTAAAATAGGTATCTAGTGCCGAAGCCGA